>NW_021167244.1:0-292587 GCF_003724135.2 Verticillium nonalfalfae | reverse complement strand
AGAAACTGATATTATTTAATCATGCCGCTGTTGACGCTGCCCTCGACGCAGAGGCTCTGGTCCTCCCACGTCGCCCGCGAGGCCACGGTCCAGGCGGCCTCGGCGCCGCGCTGCATGGCGGGCGTGTAGTAGACGCGGCAGCTGGCGGGCTGCCACAGGAACTGCAGCGGCGTGTTGGCGTCGCCGGGCATGAACGAGTTCTTGCCGTTGACGGCGCCGGCCGACGCGGGCGTGGCGCTGCGCAGGATGGCGTAGCCGCGGGCAATCTCGCCGAGCTCGCCGCCCTCGAGGCGCGCGCGCACGTCGGGGGGCGACAGGGCGAGCACCGACGCCGCGTCGGCCTGCATGTCGTTGAAGAAGAAGACCTGCGCGCCCTCGACGCCGGCGACGGCCTGCATGGGGCCCGTCACGGGGCGCCCGCCCATGGCCACCGTCTTGACGCCGAGGCCGAGGATGGCGAGGTAGGCGAAGAGGGTGCAGGTCGAGCCGCACGTGCCGTCGGTCAGGAGCACGACGTTCTCGGGGCGGAACACGGCCGGGGGCGGTGCCGCCCGGTTGCCGACGCCTGTGAGGTTGAAGGCCGCGCTCGCCTGGTTGAGGGGGGTCTGCTGAAAGGCCGTGAAGAGATCGCCGTTCTGGGCGACGGGGCCCAGCAGGGTCTCGACGCTGGCGAAGCCATCACCAGCAGGCGTCTGGACCTCGCCCGGCACGAAATTGCCAATGACGGCGCTCGTGGCGAGCTGAGCGAGAGCGTCGCGCTGGTCGGCGTTGGCGGGCTGCAGCTGCGGCGGCAAGGCGTCGACGCCGCGGGCAATGGCGACGAGCGAGTCGGCGAGCCGCAGGTTCGTCGCCTGGAACCGCGGCGCGTCTGGGAACAGCTGGGCAAAGAGCTCGAACCCGGCGACGACGAGGCCGCCGCCGTTGGCCGACAGGTCAATGACGAGCCGGTCCTTGTTCTGCCGGCTGCACTCGGCGAGAAACGACGCTACGGTCGTCTGAAAATCGGTCAGGTAGTCGAGCGTGCCGGTGGAGCCGCCAGGCGCGAAAGACGACACTGCGAGCACGGCTGTCGTATCGAGGCCCGGCCCTTGCATGAAGTAGCCAGACGTCGTGTCGGAGCCGCCGTCACGAACGACAGGCGCAGGGTAGCCGGGCAGAGAAGGGCGGGTCGTATTCGGCGGTGGCGGGGGAGGCTGCTGCGGCGGCTGGGGCTGTTGAGGTTGCTGCGGCGGCTGTCGAGGCCTCGTCGGCGAGTCGGGGTTGCAGAACCTCTCGTAAAAGTCCTCACCGTTGCGGATGCCCGTCAAGTTCGCCGCGGCCCGGACGAGGGCCCAGCTCGGCTCCGTCCTCTCCTGGCCATTGTCGTAGGTCAGGGTCAACGAAGGGCCCTGGAAGGCAAGCGAAGCAGACAGTGTGAGGGCGGCGTCGGGGCTCGCGTAGGTCGGGAACATGGAGTTCCACTGCGAATCCTGATCCTGAAATCCGCTGAAGCGCAGATTCGTCTCCTCAATGACCGCGTTGGCATCCCGGCCGTTGATGCGGACAATGGCCGGAGGGAAACGGCCACCATCACCACCGCTGCCGTTGGACATCATGGACGAGTGGTAGAGACGCGGCGGCTCCTTGCCGTCCCTCGACACAGAAATAATGTCGGATGCGAGGCCGTTGACAAAAGCGAATCCCTTGAACACATCGCCACGGTAGTTGAAGTGGCCGTCGTGGGCCGAAGCGAACGTTTCGAGGATGGCCAGCTGAAAGTTGTACTCGCTGCCAAAGCCACCAGCGGCCGCCGTGCGTCCAATATCGGCGAGGGCCCCTTCGATATCCGCCGGCGGCAGCATGTAGGTGGCTGGCGGGTTCTTGAGCCAGGCGAGGGTGCTCTGCCACTGGACGTAGGCCTGCAGACTCGTGATGAGGCGCTGCGCCTGCGCCGGCTTGTTGGGCACCGACTGGAGGCAGTCAAAGGCGAGCTGGGCGGCGACTGTGGGCACCGCCGCCGGATCGCGAGCGCGGACGGCATCGGCATCCTGGGCAACCTGGGCACAGGCGCTGGGGTTCGGCGTGCCGGGGACGGCCGGCGGCGTCGGCAGCTGCGGGTTTGGCTGCAGCGGCTGCGGTGGTTGCGGTGGTTGCGGCGGTAGAGGTGGTTGCGGTGGTTGTGAAGGCGGCCGCGGTGTCGAGGGCACCACTGGGATGAACTGCGGACTGGCGCCGGCCAAGCTGATGGCCAGTGTTGCCCAGAGGAATAGTAACCTTGCCATGCTGAAAAGACCATTAGAAGTAGAAGTAGATGAAGATGAAGATGCAGAAAAGTTGAAAGTCGGAACCGCTCGCCCCATTGCGCGTATCCTCTGGAGCCAGCTCCGCGTCGTCGCACCCAGGCGGAAGCAGGGTCAGAGTACGGGGGTTTAAAAAAAAGAAAAAAAAAAAGTGAGGGGATTCCGAAGGTCGACGAAAGAGCGAAAAAGAGCGAAAAGAACAAAAAGAAGAAAAGGCGAAAATACGACCCAACGACACTCTCAATCCCAATGCAACATGGATTCAATAGACCGGTCAATCAATCCAAACCGCCAACGTCTTGCACAGCACACTGGTGCCCTCCTCACGCGTGGAGCAGAGGCCAACCTTTTTGAGGCACGTTGGGCAGCGCGAGCTCAGGCCTGCCACCTGAAGCCATCATGAAACGTCGTTGGTGAGCAGGAAACCCCTGGACCTCCACGGGCCCCCGGGATCTCGCACCTATTTTTGCCCAGTCCCCCTCTTTGCCTCTGCGCATTGTCGTCTTGCCTATGATGAATTTTCCGAAAAGCCCTGTGGCAGCCACCGTGTCGGCTGGTCATGATCCGCGGGGTTTCACATGCGCTGCCCTGTCGGGGCGGGGGGCATGAAGCTGGAACAGGGCACGTTGATGCTGCCATGTGTGTCGCTGCTTGTGTGTCGCCGCTGTGCCTCGCCCACGCGAGCGGCCGGGGGAATAACGTGGTTCTATTGAGTTGAATGGCTCGAGCGACAGACAGCTAGTGTCGCGTGCGCATGAAGTAAGTCAAGTAAGTAAGGGTTGCCACCCAATCTGACAAGGTCAGATCTCCAACTCCCGGGTCAGAGCCTGATCCTCGACCCTCTCTGCGCTTACACCTCAAGCATGATGCTACCTGCAATCTGACGGCCAATCGCTCATCACGCCAACAAGATACCTAGGATGCCTGCAAAAAGCCCTGTGACCCCGGCCATCTCCCTGGCCATGACGGCTGCGCTATCGGCATCATCCCCGTTCGCCGTACCCCCATTGCCCTCCGTGGTCCCCGTCGCCTGAGGGCCCCGGCTCGTTGACGTTGTGCACTCGGCAGTGCAGGGCAGCGCCGACGTGAAGGGCACATCGGCCGCCGTGCCCGTACCGCTCGCCTCTTCCTCGGCAAATGTGAACGCCGGAGCCTGCGCCGAGGCCGTGACATCGGGCTTGGCACCGCCCTCGTCGACGTTGAGGACGGCATCGACGACCTGGATGATGCCGTTGGCGATGAGCAGATCCGTCTGGATGATGCGCCCCGTGTCGACATAGATGTCGTTGATAAAACGTGTCACGCGCACCTCCGTTCCCTTGTCGTCGCCCGTCGCCAGCCGCGTGCCGTCCTCGAGGTCCGCCGCCCGCAGCACCCGCCCCGGCACGAGGTGGTATCGCAACACACGGCGCAGCTCCTCGCGACCCATGGATTCGAACCCAGCCCCAAACCGCTGCCACGCAGCGTTGTGGGGTGCCAGGATCGTCGAGTTGGCCGTCTCGGCGAACTCGTCTACGAGTTCCGCCCGGTACAGCGCGCCGAGGAAGCCCGTGAGGTCTGTATACGAGTCACGAATCGAACCCTCAAGCCGCCGTGGCGTCACCATGAGCGACTCGATAATCTGCACGAGGCCGCCGTCAAATGGAACGTCGGCCTTGACCACTGTAACGTGAGTGCCCGCGCCCGACGTCAGTACCACCTCGCCGCCCGGCTGCACTGTGACGAGCACCTTTTGTCCATTTGTCACATTGGCGAATCGTTTGTCTGTGAGGAGCGTCGGGATGGTCTGCGTGTCGCCCGGTGCGAGCTTCTCGAGCGCGTGGCGGCCCGAGAGAATGCCGTACTGAAGCCACGTGGGGATGCTCGACTCGTCCGAATCCCAGCCCTGCCCCTTGACGAACGCGCCGTCGTTTGGCGCGATGATCTGTCTCGTTAGTCGTCGGCCCCCCAAGCCATGCGCGCGGCACACCAAACGTACAGTGACGCCGTCCTTGGGCAAGTCCGTGTATACATCCTGGTTCTCCTGCACCAACCTGCGGAACGTTGTGAGGTTGGCCTGTCCCGCCAGAACCGATCCCAGGCTCTGGGCGGAGACGGATGGGGCCGTCACGAGCCACAGCGCGGCGGCTAGGCGAGTCAGATGTCTCGCGCCGCGCATCGTGTCGTGTAAACGCAGCGGCGGGTCGATGCTGATGTCTGATCCGACTGTCGTGGATTGAGATGCCGGGTTATCGTCCACGGGCGTGGGTGGCAAGAAGTCTCCCGTTCTTGTCGTAATTCGTAATTGGTTCAACACGCGGTCGGGAAGCTCGTCAGCTCGCGATTGGCACGAGGAAGCCCCCCAAGAGGTGCAGAGACTGCGAGGAAATGAGTGACTGAGCCTGTGTATGGCAGCGTGTCGCCCCAGCTGCCGAGATTGAAGCAGTCGCACGCGCCAAAGAGTGAAGCCGTCGACAGACAAGACAGCAGGTCGACACGGCCGCACCCGTCGCGGGCGTCCATCGTCTGTATTAAAGCAACGACACCCTCACCTCCCAACGGCGACTTCCAGGTCCTCACGCTCGAAAGGCAGCCGAATGAGACTTGGCAATCAGGCTCGTGCATGAACACCCCAGTCCATGTCAGACGACAGCCAATCCGGGGATTGGGGGTCGCACAACGCGAGATTGCCGTGAGCTTTTAGATCTCCCTTTTGGGACATGGTTTCGCTGCAGGATCTGGTGTCGCAGGGGGCCGCTGTCGGTGATTTGTCCAACGGCAGGCGAAAAAATAAATAAAAATAAAGGCGCTTCCTCCTCCTCTCGCCGTTCCTTTGTTGCCCATGTCTGCCGTTTCAGCCGCTACGGGCCATGGTGGAGGTAATGCTGGAGGGCCGGCCTGTTTGATGTCCGAACTCAGTTTGAATCTGGGTTGCATTGTTGGATCACAGGGAGGCTGGGCTGTCGCGTCCGACAACGTCAGCTCAGCGCTCGCTCTCGGTGAGCCCTCGCCGCAGGAGTCATTGGCCGCGGCTGAATGAACCCTGCGCCGCCATGCGACTGTTCGTCAGTGCTGTGCGCTGGCCATCAATAAAACGGCGCCCCCATGATCTTCCAGGGCTGAAGTAACGCCGATCAACCCTTGTCAGTTCCTCACACATCAAAAATGACAGCTCTCGATCACAGCTCGCCAACTCCGCCACGACAGATACGGGCAGATTTCGACGACACCACCATCACCTTGTATCAAGCGTACAGTGCTGCCATTGCGGAACCTGCAGTGGCAGCACAGAAGCTGACGGCCGCGCCATCGTTCAAACCCACGCGCATGACGTGGGTCAAGCCGAGCTGGGCGTGGATGCTGTATCGAGCTGGGTATTCATTCAAAGATGCCGGCCAGGAGCGCATCCTTGCCCTCAAGATGCGCCATGCCGACTTTCTAGCGCTTCTGCGCAGAGGCGTCCTCGCGTCGCAGGCCACAACTGCTGAGGGCGAGGTGCGTGTGCAGTGGGACCCTGAGCGCACGGTGCGGTTGGATAAACTGCCACACAGGAGCATACAGATTGGCATTCCGAGAGGTTTAAGTCAGCAATGGGCCGACGAATGGGTCGTCGGGATCGAGGACGTCACCGACAGGACGAGGAAGCTGAAAGAAGTCCTGGATGCAAGACCGGGCGTCTCCAACGCGGAGCTGCTCGAAATGGGCCTTGTACCAGAAGAGAGAGTGTATCAGGTGCCAGAGGATGTCATACGAAGATTATGCATGGACGAAACCCCCACGGTGAAGCTAGAGGGCCGGGCTTGATGCCGTGGGGGAAAAAAAAAACGCATACTATAAGGATGATGGAAACGCGGTGGATTATGTCTACTCGTCACCAGAACCCTTGAACTACTCAAAGTGGAATCACGCTTCTGCATTCGCAGCAGTCGACTTCTGAGCGACATGTGCGCTCGGCGGTTGCGACTTTTGTTGACGGCCCGGACTTCGCACCATCTACTAAAGATCTTTCTTCAGGTCGTGTTCCTGCAGAGTGTCAGCTTCGAGTGCTCCACGGTAGCCCACAGATACCTACCGGCTTGTGACTCGTCTCGTAGTCAATATGCACGTAAGCTCTCTCCACGCCGGGGAGCTTCTCAATCTTGATCTGCAGGTCCTCAGCGACGTCGTGGGCAATCTCAAGGCGCTCGTTGCGGTCCATGACCACATCGATTTCGACAATGTAACGCGGTCCGCTGTGGTAGGCGCGAACCGTGTCAATCTGCTTGATGTCGGGAGAGTGCGTAGCGGCAATGTAGGTGATGAGCTGCAGAAACTCGGGCTCGGCCGAGACGCCAATGAGCAGCTGGAACTCCTCGTAGGCGGTCCGCAGCCAGAGCGAGGCGATGATGACGCAGAGAATGATGGCGCCCATGGGATCAATCCACCACTTGATGTTGCTCCCGGCGGCGAAGGTCAGGATGCCGAAGCCGTTGACGGGCAGGTCGTTCCGGTGGTCGCGCCACAGAATCTCGACTTGGGAATACAGGTGCTTGATGGACCAGCAGTAGAAGAAGAGGAAGAGCTTGGTGCCAAAGGCGATGGAGACGGCAATGACGCTGGGAAAGTGGAACTTGTTCGTCTCCTCATCGGAGCCTTCGGCCAGCTCGCGCGCCGACATGACGATGAGGACGAGCGAGACGGAAAACATGATGAAGCTGAAGACAATGTTGCCGACGGTGGAGATGCGCGCGCGGCCGGACGGGTACTTGAGGGGGTCGACCTTTTTGACGGCGCGATGGGACAGCATCAGCATGAGGCCAGACAGAGGGTCAAAGATGGAATCGGCCATGGTGGTGAAGAGCGAGAGGGAGCCGGAGCTGGTGGCGGCGTAGAGCTGCAGCCCGGCCAGCACGCAGTTGGCGGCGAGGCTGCCCTTGACGGCGATCTGGTAACGAAGGTTCGTGTCGCCTTGCGACTCCTTCGCCTCGCGCTCGTGGTCGTCGACGCTCTTGAGAAGCGTGCGGATCTTGTCATTCTGGGTGCGGTAGAACTCTTGGAGGTCACGCTCCCGGCGCGCAGCATGAGGCCGCGTGAAGGTATGAATACGCTTGCGGGCGCTGTTCTGGGGGATGCGACCAATGTCGGATTCCGACTTGATCTGGGCGCCGAGCCCGTACGGGTCGTTGATCTCGGAGTAGTTGGAGCGTGCCTCGGCGTCGGACGGGGACGTCGTCGTGTTTGGCGCGACGACTGCGGGGGAAGCAGGTAGTGCCGAGAAACTGCGATGGCCGACAGCTGCGGCGGCGGCTGCTTGGGCGTCGGCGTCTGGATGATAGTCATACTTGACGGGGTTGGAGGACACCATGATGAGAGGCGTGGTCACCGCCAGGTGTCGACGAAGGTGTCGAAGTTGTAGGGTCTATGACAGGTGCAGGTGAAATGAAGAGGACAACCGCCGCCAAGACGAACGACTGATGCCAGAATCAGCAACAACCTCGATGCGTGAAGCTCGGGACTCGAGGCTTGGTACAAGTTGACGTACAACCGTGTACCAAAACCCACGTCAAAGAGGTGAAGTCGAAGCGAGCCTGGATCGAGGGAAAGGTGGAAAAGGGAAGGAACAGGCGAGCAAAATCTGGGGGAAAGAGCCGGGGGACGCTATTTGAGGGAAGCCACAGCCGTTATGGTTGTACCTGCCAACGTTCGGTACGGTACCTCCTCCTCCTCCTCCTCAGTTTCCCACGTGGGGCCTTCGAGCCTTCGACTGGACTGTGAGCCTGTTTCTGCGCGCTCGGCGGGTGTGCGTGACGCAAGCCACCGCTGCTCTGCCTTGCCCTTCTCATTGCTCATCACCGATCCAGCGCGGCATCCGATGGGACCGAGGGAGGGCGGCAGACCCAGACTTGGCTCATCGTTACGTCTTTTGGCTGTGGTATCCCAACGCTTTGCTTGCTTCCTGTGGCGTGTGGGGCCCGCAGATCGAGGCTGTGCCCGGAGCTAGGCTCGTCCCTGGCAAGCGCGGCAAAACCTGCCTTGAATTTTGGCTGTGGACCTGGCTCGCCTGCCTGATTGAGATGTCCCATGTGCGGGGGGGTGAACGTCTGACCACTGACGGCTGGATGCCGAGATGGTCATCCTGAGGATGAGTCAGCCCATGAAGAGCCATCGTAGGTAGTTGCTGACGGGCTTTTCAACTTCCACTTCAATGCACCTTATTCTAAACCATCGATCGCGACCATTCATCCCTATCCTTGTCTCCTCGTTGAGAAGCAGTCTGCACCGAAATGGACGCATCATCAGCCCCGCATGCGCATCCAAGGCTTGGATGGATAGGTACATCGGAGATATAGACCCGGTCAAGGTGAAGAGCTAACCTCGCAGGCCTCGGATCCATGGGCCTGGGAATGGCGACGAACCTACAGAAGCATCTAACCCACCTCGGCGCACCTCATCTGCAATTCTATAACCGCACCAAGTCTCGCGGGCAAGCCATCGAGGCCCTCGGCGCTATCCCTGCTCCCTCCGTAGCGCACCTGGTCACATCATCCGACATCGCCTTTCTTTCCCTCAGCAACGATGACGCTCTCACAGAGATCATCGACAGACTCATTGCAGATGCCGGCAGCGACATTTCGGGCAAGATCATCGTCGACACGTCTACCGTGCATCCTGCCACTTCCACAGCTGTTCAGTCCCGTCTCGTGGAGCGAGGGGCCCAGTTCATCGCCGCGCCTGTCTTCGGTGCCAGCCCCGTGGCTGCCGATGGCAAGCTCCTCTGGGTCATTGCCGGTCCCGAGGCTGCCGTGCAAGCCGTCGCCCCTTTTATCGTCGGTGTCATGGGACGGGCCATCATTCGCCTGGGCGATGATGTCTCTCAGTCGAGCATGCTCAAGACGGCAGGGTTGGTTCCTCTCGTGTTTGTTGGCGTGTCTTGACGTCCGCTGACATGTTCAGGAACTTCATGACCGCCGGCATGATGGAACTCGTTGCCGAGGCTCATGTTTTTGCAGAAAAGACGGGCCTGGGCGCAGACGCTCTCGCGTCTCTTATCGAGCAGCAATACGGACCACTCGCCCTTTCCATGTCGAAGCGATTAATGACCGGCGCATACATGCCCGCACGAGACGAGAGGCCCTTTTCAGACCTGACCCTGGCACTGAAGGATGTTGGCCATGGCATTGACGTGGCCACGAAGGCGGGGACGCGTCTACATGTTGCTGAGGTGGCTCTGGATCACCTGAATGAGGCAAGCCGGTTCTCTGCAGCCGAGGGCCGGCCTCTTGACTCGTCTTCCATGTATGGAGTCATAAGGCAAGAGGCTGGCCTTCCATTCGAGACTGAATTTGTGAAACAGAGGGACTCCTGAGATGTTGGGGCAATTTGGGCGTTTCTGAAGTCGGAGAAAAGATGGCGGAACGACCCATGTCAAGATTCATACGCACCGCACCTAACCTGAAAAGCTGAGTTGCGCTGCGCTGTGACCGGGCAAATTCCGTCACGCAGGGCAACCATTTGTTCTAAGTCTACGTATATCTAGCAACCCTAATACACCAAGTCGACGCCTCATGCTGAGCAAACGGACAGGACGTCGAAAGAAAAGCATCATGCCTCGTTCGTCATGCCCCGTTGCTTCTCCTGCTACCATAACCCCGATCCTTCCATTGACGTGTCGAGCAGCAGATCTAGTCTATCGAAATATCACTGCCAGAGTCGCTGCCTCCCTCGGCATCCGCAATCAGCTTGCGGAAGACAGCGCCCATCACCTCAACAACCGGCGTCACGTCAGGACCCTCGGGCAGCGAGCCCAAGACCTTCTTCCGCGCCTCCTCGCCCTCCTTCCTCGTCTCCTTGTCCTCTTCAGTCTCGCCAGCATCATCCGTCGCGCCCGCCTTGCCCTCCACCGTCTTGTTCTGCACGTCCTTGCCCCGCCGCACCGCCCCGTCAGGCGTCGCCGGCGTGATGAGCGTGCTGTCGAGCAGCGCCTGCCACGACACGAGAAAGATGCCCGGCCCCGCCATGGTCGACGACCCGCCGTCGATGATCTGCTGCATGCGCCCCACGGACAGCGCCTCGAGCGCGTCGAGGTGGCCGGCGTGCGCATCAAGGACGGGCAGCAGCGGGCCCCGCACCTCCTCCGACAGCGCAGCGAACGCGTCCGCCATGCTCTCGACCATGGTGCCCTCGACGTGCGCCGACGAGCCCGGCACCGCGACCTCGACGCCCGGCTTGCGAAAGTGCACGACCGCCTCCTTGGCCCAGCCCTTGAACACGTTGCGCACCTCGGGCGCCTGCGCCGCGCCGTGGTGCATCCACCGGTAGAGCATGTGCCTGTTCGTGCGCAGCAGCGCCACGTAGTCCTCGACCGAGGGCAGCCGCGTCTCGGCGCCCGCGCCGCCCGTCGCTTGCGGCTTGCTCGCGGCGATGAACTGGTCGACGAAGCTCTGGTAGTCCTGCACGTGCTCGCGCAGGTCAATCTTGTCGTGGATGGCGCGGATGTAGGGCTCGAAGCCGCCGACGAGGTCGCGCACCGTCTGCGTGAAGAGGTCCGGCGACTGCGTACACAGGGCCGTCGTCAGCTCGTCGCGGTCGCGAATCGACAGGAGCGCGGCGTAGTATTCCTGGCATTGGGCGTGCTGGTCCGTCGAGAGCTTCGTGGCGAGCGCCGGGGCGGACTTGTTGAGAATGATGGTGATGATGGATTGGGATGACTTTTGGGATTCGTTTCTCGCGCTGGCGCGAACCAAGGCGGAGGCTTTGGCGTGGGCTTTGAGGGCCGCGAGGACGTCACTGCTGGGGGCGTTTTCCCTCTTTTCGATCTTGTCCAGGGTTTTCTTGAACTCGGCGCTGTCCCAGCCGGTGACGACGGATATGATACTAGAAGCATGAGCGTCCAACCCGCAAGCGTAGGGCCTCGCACGTACCGTTGCAGCAGATTCATCCCGTCATTGGCGTTCTTCGTGAGGCCAATGTAATTCGAGAAACCACCAAGACTCAGCTTTGACAGGAACAGCTTCAGCATACCGGACATCATGGTAGCGGCATTGCTCATGCGTAATGTTTGGCGGATGACAGCATACGGAAGCATGCCGTGGACGCTCTCAATGAGCTTTCGCAGATACTCGCCTTCGGGCGACAAGATGAAGACCTGATGGAACAGTGTTGCCAAGCTGGGCCGAATTAGAAGATCTGCCGGTCCATGGAAGATGAGCGACTCACTGTAAGATGACATACTCCACCGCCGCTGCGATTCTCGGCGAATGCGCCTCGAGGTCGGCCGACTTCTCAACATGGACGGTGATGTCGTCGATCAAGTCACCATATACCACGCCGTACAGCACGTCGTTGAATGCCCTCTCAAGCTCCTTCGCATCCTTGAGATCGTACTTCTCCTCCTTGTCGCTGGCGCCTCTGCTGGGCGGACACCCGCCGAGACACCCCCTGACGAGCGACTCAATCATGGCCGAAAAGGCCGTGGCCAGGGTCTTCCTGGTGCCCATGGCGCCCTTGTCGTAGCTCTCGGACAGGTCAGCAGCCGCCAGGCGCGTCAGGAGACCTTGGACGCGGACGCTCCAGAAGTCCTCGGGAAGATCGCGCAGGCCCGGCAGCGTGAGGAGGAAGCGACGAAGGAGGGTTTGGAGGACGGGCGAGGCGGCGATGGAATCTGTAGATGCCTTTGCGCTCTTGGCGCTCTTCATGCTGCCGTTGGGACTCGTGCTCTTGGCACTCGTCTTGGAATTGCTCCTCGAGCTGTTCCTTGAGCTGCCTTTCGGACTGCTGTTGGCGACTGGCGCCTCGGAGGTGAAGGGGTGGCCATAGCTGAGGATGGTATCGGGCTGTTTGAGAGCTTCGATTTCGTCATATGTTTCGTGGTGCGTGAGGATGTTAAAGAGAGCCGCTGTTTGCTTGGCCGTCAAGGCCGGCGAGGGGGTAGACATGGCTTTGGGGAAGAACGTGGTGTGGATTGGAACAAGAAGCGGTCAGATGTCGAGCGTGCTGCGGTATCTATAGTAGACAGAACATGAGGCCCAGTGAGGCTAGCGTTGAGAGTGTTGGAGAGAGTCAGGCCCTGTCCGTGATGGGTATGCTCATCATCGGTTGGGGCGGTTTCAAAGCTCCGGACCGTGGCATGTGGTTTGGAGCGATCTGGAACAAAGGGGAACAAAGGTGGGGGAGGGGTTGAGCCGTTGAGGCACGCCTGGAAACATGACGTCAGCTTCTTCACCGACCCTGGTGTAGTATGCACGGGCCACTAGACCGACGGTCTCGGTGTAGTTCGGTAAGCATAACCAGACCTTGTTGTCGAGACTCTAATAAAAGGAGAAGACCAAACGAATGTCCTACTTCCTTCAACCCTCAAGTCTCTGCATGTGGTAATGGCGGAGTCATGTGAAAAAATCATGTTAAGATCTTCCAGAAGAAACATCACACACCAAGGTAAGTAAGGCACTCAGGTAGGTAGGTCGGTACCCAGTGAATAGTACCAGTCTTCCATTCACTTCACCTGTGAATTCAGTAGACGAAATCGCCGATTCACTGATTGTAGGCTCCAAGAAAACTTGTATAAACAGAATGTTCAAAAGTCTTCTTCTTCAGCAGTGTCTCCCTGTATACTTCTTATTTCCTTCACCAATCGCACATCTTCTTGACGCTCAACTTCCTCCTAATTTCCAAGTTTCTTCATCCAAAGGAACTCAATACCAAAAGGTCGAATATGAAGTTCTCACGTAGGTCCACCATCATTCTTTTACCTCATCCCAGTTACCAAGTTACTCATCACAAGCTCAGGCATCACGGCACTGGCGTTTCTTATGGGCGCCATGAGTGCACTCGCCTCTCCTCTGTCCGGAACTGGTGCCACCAACAGCACTCTGAGCCAAGCTCGTCGCGATAAAACTAATACCTTTTCTATTCGCTCTGCCGACATTGAGACCCCTGAGCCTGTCGCATCCCCCGACATCATCAACCTGAAGCCAGCCGCCAGCGAGCTCTCCTCCAACACCCACAACGTCACCTCGACTCCTGCTCTCGATGTCGAAGACAAAGATTCCAACTGTTCAATCTACTGCAACCTGTTTGCTCACATCATCCGCTGCCTACAGTCTCCCACTTTTTGCAGGTGTGATAGTAGGGGCTATGTTCACTGCGAGGGGCCGTCTAAGGTATGCATGGATAACTGCATTTGCCAGTGTGAGTCCAAGCGTGCTGCTAGGGATGTAGACATCCCCGACGACCTTGTTGGAGAAGCCCCGGTAGACAAAAAGACTGGATTCGAGGTCAGCGTTTAAAGCACCTTGATTATTATGAAGAGGCCGATGTCACTGGGCGGGTCGCCGACGTTGTTAATCAGCATCATGAAGCTGGCATACTCTAGACGCGTGGTCTCATCGCAAAAAGCGAAGCTATCAAAATAGCAGCACGAACCGGAACCTTGAAGTTTTTGAAGATGCTGGGCCAGCTAGCTCAAGCCTGGGGGTGGCGCCTCAGAGCATACCTAGGTAGTAGACTAAAGTCAAAACTTCGAGCTATTACCGCCGAGCTCAGCTTCATACAAGATCAAGCATTTCTTGCCCTGAAGTTGCCTCAAGTGATGTACCCAATGGGCAAAGCGCAAGTCATGCCCGCTCATGTGAGCTTGTTCGTGTGCACTTCGAGCGCAACAGCAAAAGTGTACCGAAGATCAATCATGTCTCCCGTACTTTGAGTCTACTCCAGCAGCTACCTAAGCATTCGCCAAAGCCATCACATCTTCAATCTGTGCCATGTTCTCAAGCTGCGGCACCCAGTCCACCTTGGTGCCAATGTAAACCTCCATGTTGGGCCGCAGTTTTGTTTCCGCCAGACGAAAATCGTCGACCGCGCCAAGCCTGATTATGTAGAATCCCTCCTGTATGGCGCTCATCCGATACATCAAGTTGCCGCAGGTAGCACAAAAGTAATTCGACATCGTCTTGCCTGACGCAGTGGTTTGATGGTGTTGAAAAACCTTGAGATTCTCCTTGCCGCGCAGGAACCGCACAACCTCTCCAGGCACAGAAAATGCCGAGCAGAACATGGAGGAGCTCAATTTGCGACAGTCGGTGCAGTGGCAAACAAATCGGTTTTGAATATGCTTCTCCTTGGTTGACTGTAAGTGAGTCAGTATTAGAGCCAATATTGGTTGATGGACTCGACCAAATTCATGAGGATCTCCATGTAAGCGTTGGCGGACTTACAAAGGCGAACTGCACAGCACCGCAGAGGCACGTGGCGGTTGCTTCGTCATCGTTGGACCACCCATCTTGGGCCAGGCTGGCGAGGGGAATAAATGGCCCTGAGGTCTTCGGATCGGTTGCAACCATTATGAATTCTGTGTTGTGCGAGATACTTTGACTTTACGCAATGTGACTGCGTCTGCAAAACTTAAACTCCAAAACTCAAACTCTATCTTCCGGGGGAATGATATTTATTGGCCTTCGCGCGCTGTGGTGCAAGGACAGAAGTACGAGACCATAACATTCGGACTGATGAGAAATCATGAAGTATGAAGGGTCATGACTGGCTCGGAAGGTTTCGTATCGGCCTTCTGTTTTGGCAGTATTTGCTGACCATGAGTTAGCGCTTCACCGACCGATTCGAAGCAACGCTTGACGGAGTTCACAGCGGACTTTGGTGACCCACTCCGTGACCAGCATTGTGCGTATATTCGTGGACCAAGTCTGTCTCCCGTAACTGGATTGATGGAAAGCAAGGGCCTGCGCCGACATTGTTGGACCAAGTCCGTCTCTTGGAACGGAATCGGAGAACAAGCCGAGGGCTGATGCAAAGTTCAACACAAAAGGGGACTCATTTCTAGCTCTCCCCATGGAGGAACATGTTGCCACTCCATCCCCAGTTCAGAATCATCGTCACCCTCTTCATCGTCCGACTGCTTGTCCTCCTACCTGTCAAAATATATCTCCACGAGACTGGCGACAATTGTCATGACGCATACCATATTGCATCTTACAGCCTGCTGAGCGACCGCAAATCTCTGCAGCTTCATTACAGAAGAGTTATGATACCATGACCAATTCGGCACGTACTGTTTCTCATTGGCTTAGGCGTTTGATGACTCTTACATCGGTAATGAAGCTGTGTCGGCAAGACTTGGGCGTTTCGGGTGTTCTGGCCAACCCTTCGACCCCACGGACGTTGGTTTGGCTCACATTTGATGCAGTGATTTCCTAAGGCAGCGTGGGTGGCTCGGTCAGATGCGTTCACTGGGCTATGCAAGCCAAATGTGCGCTTGAAGCGCACCTTGATACTTTATAGGCCACATCACGTTGGACCGCACGAAGCCGGACTGATGAATATTTCTGCTGTCTATTCAAGTTTGAGATCTAAAACATCTCCCAGGTCGAGCACCAGTATCGGCTGGTAGGTATCAACCCCAGTCGGGGCACTCAGGCAAACACGATTGCTGTGGACACTGCTCTCAGTGAGTTCAAGAAGCCTCTGATCAAGGTCAGAACTCCGCTGTCGACTGAGTTCTGAACCATCACGAACCCGAGATAAGCTTCTGTAGGTTGGTTCCTGCGAAAACGTATTTGAGTGAGGGCTTCGTGTTAGTCATTTATTTTGTCTGCCAAATATTATCAAATTTGATGTCGAAAACACACAAGGATAATTGCTGTCATCTGCAGCTTGTGGAGAAAGGGTCCATTTAGGTTCTAGACACTCGTTCACGAACCAGGACCTTTTACTCTCTCTCTTTTAAAGGAAGTTCTGACTTCCACTCTCCTTCCCCTCGTGTTTCTTTCTCTCTGAGAACCCGCGACTCAAATTGATCGCAAGCATGTCAAAGCGTAAATTCCAGTCATCTTCTGGTTCCCGAGAGAGCCACAGGAGGAATCTGAATGTTTTTCTTTTTTTTAAACTCTGCGTTGCTCAGATGCCACGGCTCTGTCTGGCCGCCTTCAATGACCCACACGAGCCTGCTGAGCCTCATTGTACCTGTTGCCGACTGGTTTGGCCGAGTCAATTATACGCCGGAGTTCCTTCCTTTCGTCTTCCGACAATTCCACTTCCCGTGACGCAAAGTTCTCCTCCAGCCGCGTAGACTTGGTTGTGCCAGGGATGGCGATCATGCCTTGGGCCGCGACCCATGCCAGAGCGATTTGCGTTAGGGTACAACCCTTGCGCGTTGCCAGCTTCTTGATTTCGCTGACAATCGCCTTATTCTTGTAGAAGTTCTCGCCTTGAAACTTGGGAACTGCGACCTTGATTTCAGCGCATGTCGAATTATTGAGAGAGGAATGAGACATAGCAGAGACGTACCAGTGCGACGGAAGTCATCGGGGGCAAAGTCGTCGGGGGTCTGGTAAGGGAAGTCATCTACAAGCCAACCGTGGCCGAGAGGGCTGTATGCTACGTAGGCGATACCCAATTCCTTTGCTGCGTCGATCAAGCCGTCCGTCTCATGGAGAGTCTCGAAGGCGGAGTATTCAGCTTGGAGGGCATCGATCTTGGCGACTATTGCTGCGTCAATGGAGGTCCCGCATTGGTGAGCCAGATATCGCTTACTGGAGTTGGCTTTGCGCAGTGTCGCTGCCGAGCATTCTGATAGGCCAATGTATTTGGTTTTGCCCTGTTTGCGAAGGTTGTCCAGCGCTGGGATGGACTCCTCGAGCGGAGTGTCTACCGAACCTGTTAGTCATGATGACAGACGTTGCGAGGACCAGACGCACTAGGGTCAATGCGGTGCAGATAGTAAAGGTCAGGCGTGAAACCGAGCCGTTCGATAGTTCCTTCAATGTACTCGTTGATGTGAGAGGCGGAGTTGGTCACACTCATGTCGCCAAAGGCAGCAATGCCGCACTTGGATGCCACTATCATTTACACTGATCAGACATTTGGGCAAGACGCCGAAAACTGTGGTTATAGTGACGGCCACTTACAAAAGATCTTGTCGCGGACGTTGTGCTTCCTTATGAAATCTCCTAGAAGCTTTTCGTTGACACCTGCCTGGTACACCACCTACGGGTAGCGTCAGATTTACCGCGCAAATCGTCTGACAGGTGGATGCGATCCACTTACTGCTGTATCCCAGAATGTGCAGCCAAGTTCGATCGCCTTGAGGAGAACAGGCTCAGCCTGTTCGAGCGTCAGGTTGCTGCCAAGACCAAAGCTGATACCCATGGCGCCGAAGCCGGGCGACGTGACTTGGATGTCGGCGAACGGAAGTGTGTGGACCATTTTGAGCAGTAAGATTTAGCAGGTTTATCTTGTTGTTGATTTTCAAATTCTCGCAAGCTGGTGAGTGACCTGTTATTTATTTGCGACCGCTGTGTTCGACATAATTGACTCCATCTACATACTCTCGGGGTTAAGAAGCGTAGCTCAGACTCTCGATTCAATGGGCTGGTGAAAGCGATTGGCCCCTCTACCGCCCTGGACTTAAGAGTTTATCTCCAGTGGCCCCCTCAGGAGTCGGCTCTCCAACTCGCAGGGAGTGGGTACTTGGTGTCTGGCGTACAGTTTGCAGTGGCGAGCGTGGGGCCATCAATATTATCGCCAGAGGGCATTCCACCAGGAACGCGGTTCGATCCTGCAAATCTGAGGGTGAATTGTCATCCGCTCGGGCTCCGTTGCGATGAACTCCATGTGAGGGAACGGCCGAAATACACATCATCAATACGACGTTGACTGGCATTCGAACATTCGCCAGCATGGTCCAGTTGTTGATCTCACGCTGATTCGATCAGGAGGCGACCCCAGGAGTGTCATTCGAACGAAGCGCTTTCACCATCCAAGACCCTGCACACACACATACACACACGACGACCATTGTTCAAAAGCGAGTCGAAACTTGGTAAAGTGCGTTGTTGAGACTATTGTTGCCTGATTACAGTCAATGCTTTGCTACGAGGAATGTCCATTTCGGGGGAGACGTCTCACTTTTTAGCTCACCTAGAATGTCAAATCTAGTTGAGTACTGTTTGAGCGTGTTGCTCGTAAGCTACATCGACCAACATGGCTGGTGTTATGACAAGAATGGATTGTAGGCCAAGGGAGCAATAGACAATGCCATTTCTTTGTTGCAAAAAGGGCGGGGAGGCTTTTCATGATGTAGCGATCAGGTCAGTCGGGAAGTAGCCTATTCTCTGCGGACTTGCGGACTTTGTCGAGCTTGGTAGCGGTCATTCACCCGTGCCGTCACCGCGGGAAGCATGTGGGCTCGGGGTGATGTTAGCAGCCAGCACAAGCATTAGCCAGCCATGGCAAAAAGATTCCGAAGGTATATTAACAAGCAAATCAGCTTTGCGGATGGACTTTGCGCCGTCTTCTTTTCAGAGAAAGCCTCCGATTATCAAGCAGCATGTTCGGCAGGGCATCAACCGTTTGCCGCATTTACAGTTCTCCGTTGTAGTGTTTTTGTTGAACCATCACACACGACCCCAGCCCCGACTCAGTCGCTCCTTGATTGGACAATCAATACTCGAAACCTCTCCACGCTGTAAGCCTGGTGCATTAGCGTCGTTGGTGGTTTATGCCCCCCATCAAGGACTTGTCATCGTGCCACGGGGCTGTCACCCGTCTATCTCCCCGGTCCTCGACTTATCGCTACGGTAAACTGATTTTAAGTCCGCCAGGGCGGTCTGGCCTTGACTCGCGCCGCAGCCGTCAGGCCCGTCAAGTGGAGTCGTGGTGCTGGTTTGGCTGCAGTAGCTGCGGAACGGCGTCCATGACATCAGCCCGAAATAATTCGCTGGGGCCCAAGGCTGGCCATACCTATCACCGGCCGCGTCACAAACGTAGATGAGCAGGTAGCGTCCATGGCAGCCAAACCAGAGACCGGCCGGGGATGAAACATCCCGGGCATGGGTGGTCAACAGTATATAGGCTCGGGGTACTGGCCACCAGGAAATGGCTATTTTGAGACCACCATCTGCACAATTGACTCTATATCCTCGAACTCGACATCGATTTACTCACCCCGAACTCCACGACACTACAACCACCATGACCGACTACAAGTTCGAAGGATGGCTGGGCCACGACGCTTCAAGCGCTGAAGGCAAGATGGTCTGGGGCGAATTCGAGCCCAAGAAGTGGACTGAGGAAGACGTTGACATTCAAGTCTCCCACTGCGGCATCTGCGGTTCTGACTTGCACACTCTGAAGTCTGGCTGGTTCCCCACTCCCTACCGTGAGTTTGACAATAGCCCAACAAGAGGCCCATCTAGTTGGGAAATTTCCTCGACGCTTGGCCCAAGACGTACCCGTTCTTTCTGACCCGGAACATAGCGTGCTGCGTTGGCCACGAAATCGTCGGCAAAGCTGTCCGCGTAGGCCAGAACGTCAAGAACATCAAGGTCGGCGACCGCGTCGGCGTTGGCGCTCAGGCACGAAGCTGCCTACAGGACGACTGCCTTCAGTGCTCCAATGGCCAAGAAAACTACTGCAACCGCGGGATGGTGAGCCTCCCCCCCCTCCCCCCCCCGGAAACCCCCACCCACATGCAGCCCCCCTTGCCCCATGTGCATCATGGCCCGGGGCCGAAGAATATCGGGAGTCGGAGATGTCTTCTCATGATCTGACACGTCACTTCTTAACAGGTCAGCACGTATGGCTCTGTGTACCCCGGCGACGAGGGCAAGTCCTACGGTGGTTATGCGGACTACAACCGTACCAACGGGCGTTTCGTCGTCAAGATCCCAGACGGTCTGTCCTCCGAGTCCGCGGCACCCATGCTGTGCGGCGGTATCACCGTATTCGCACCCCTGCGGAAGAACGGCTGCGGGCCTGGCAAGACGGTGGGCATTGTTGGCGTGGGCGGCCTCGGCCACTACGGAATTCTGTTCGCCAAGGCGCTGGGTGCCGACAAGGTCGTTGGCATTTCGAGAAAGGCGTCGAAGAAGGGCGATGTGCTGAGCCTTGGCGCCGATGCCTATATCGCGACGGATGACGACAAGGACTGGGCCACGGAGAATGGCCGCACCCTGGACCTGATCGTCTCGACCGTCTCGAGCCCGAAAATGCCCTTGACGGAATATCTCGGCCTCCTCAAAGTCGGCGGTACCCTCATCCAGGTTGGGTATGTTGTATCCCTGTTCCTTCCGCGCGTCGCAGATCGAGACAATGGCTGACCTTGTTCCCGCAGCGCACCCGACGGCGGAGAGCTCCCTCCCATCAACGCCTTCACACTGCTGGCCAGCGAGTACAAGATTGGCGGCAGCGGTATCGGTTCACCATCTGATATTGCGGAGATGCTCCAGCTCGCGGCCGACAAGAAGATCGAGTCGTGGGTCGAGACGAGGCCACTCAAGGAAGCCAACCAGGCCATCCTCGACATGGAGGCTGGTAAGGCTCGGTTCAGATACGTGCTAGTCAACGAGAAGCACGCCTAAATGGATTGAGCACTTCCTGTACAAGACAAGCACATGTACGTGACAACCACAATGAATACACTCGGGTGGACGAGTGAAAATGAAGTAAAAATTCCCATGTCATGTTCAAAAAATGCTACGCTATGCTGGTGGTGGTGAGGAACTCTACCTACGTTGAGCCCACATCGGATCAACGCCTCGCCTACCAAGAGAGAAGAAAAACAAGGCCAACGGCACACTCGCCACTTATGCTTCCCTTCATGGCCTCCAGCTCCCATTACTATTGTACTGCTCCGGTACCGGCGACCCAGGCATCTCTACAGCATGATGCACAGCCGACGGTTGGTTCGGCACGGGAGCCGTGTCAACCGCAACAGAGGCAAGCTCGTAAACGCCCGGATCCTGCCCATAGCCGTGTCCTACCGGCACGGCTCCCTGCGGCCCTGATGTCGGCGGCGGCGGCGAGAGGTGCCCCCCCGTCCAGGCCTGATCGGGATGTTGGCCCCAAGACTGGTGCGCCTGGGCCTGCGGCGGCGATGCCCACGAAGATGGGGGATACCCGGGGCTGGTGCCGCCCGCGCTCGTCAGCTCCGACACGGGCCGCCACTTCTTGGCCTCGGCCTCGGCGGCCTGCTGCACCGGCGTCGCCGCAAACTCGGGGCTTCCTGTCCGCAGACCGCCCTGACCGCCGCCACCGGCATGCCACACGCCCGCCGCGCCGAGCATGGGTCGCGCCTCGTCGTGCGCCTTGCGGCTGCGCCTCGACCTCCATGCCATGGCCGCGAAGCCGATGAAGACGGCGGCGCCGACAGCAGACCCGATGCCGATGCCTGCCTTGGCGCCTGTCGAGAGACCCGTGTCTACAGGCACATCGGAGGGAGCGCTGGTTTCGCTGCTGGCGGCCGTTGTTGTCGTCGTCGTCGAGCCCGTGGCAGAGGGCGAGCTCCTTGTCGTCGTTGCCGTCGCGGCGATGCTGCTCGCCCTGGCACCGAGGGCCATGAACTCGGCTTGAGAGATGCTCACTTCGGTACCGGAATCGCTGCAGGCTGTGCGCATTGTGGTGTAGACGGTGAGCAGAGTGTCTGGCGCGTCGGTGCCGATGCAGGTCGCGGCGTTTGTGACGAAGTCGCCGCCATTGCTGCAGAGGCAGCGGTTGTTGGAGGGGACATCGTCGCCCTTACATTTGGAGCGGTCGCTGGCGTCGAGGAGACAAGGTCGCGCCGAGGAGGGGTAGAGGCTGAAGTCGTTGTCGGGGGTTTGGGCGAGGGACGGGGATACGAGGAGGATGAGAGAGGCCACGAAGGCGAGTCTCCTTCGTGCGCGAGACATTGTCGTGATTGACGTGGTCGTGTCGATGAAGAGGCGTGTAAAGAAGGTCGTGATGATAGGATGCGCCTCGTGATGACTTTGCTCGTAGTAGTTGCAGACTGTATTCGAATGTTGCGCCGTATTGACTGCAAATCGACTGATTGCGCTCAGGCCTAATGTCGTTTACGTCGCTCAGGGTTTCGTCGATCGCCTTGGTTCCACGGTCCAGTTCATCGGTTCGACAAACCTCAATTGAACATCAACATGAACATCAAGGGGTTTGGGAAAAAGGAGTAAATCCCACAACCACCCGAGAAATGGGAACCGGCTCAGTAAAAAAGAGAAAAATACGACCCGTTCCGATGGTCAAATTAGCCCAAAGCTTGTCGCTCGTCCCCCCCAAAAGCAGGGCTCAGCCTGGCAACATTCTCAGCCCAGGGCCCAACGTGGTGATGATGGTCCCCCTCCACCCCCTTTCCGACCCCCCGTTCCCCCCCAACTCGATCCGTCGTCAAGGCTAGGTAAGGGGGGCTGAGTCTTCCCGGACCGTGGGGCTCAGTGCTTGAAAGTGCTGACAGCACCAGGGCTCTGCGTGCTCTCCACGCCTTCAGCCTCCGCCTCGGGGGTGTCCTCCAGTCCTGTCCGTTGGCTTCCTGCGGGCTTCCCCTTACCTCGTATTTTTAGCACTACCACTAGCTGAGGTGCCGGCTCCTCCCACCTCCAAGGGTCTTGGCTGTCGTCGCTTGGGTGTTTTTGCTGTGCTGGCAGCCCGGCTCCAGCTCCGGCTTGTTTGCCTGCGTGCCATGATTTCGCTTCGCGATCGCTTCGCGGTGGACGAACAATCAGAAGTCTCCGATGTACGGAAGCGGTGTCGACATGCGCCGTTTTCACCGGCTCATCGCACGTCTGGGAACGACCCTGGCGCGAAGCCGTTTCAAGGGATTCCCAACGCTGGGGCCTCCGGAGGGGTTGAGGAATGCTGTCGCACAGGAGAAGCCCAATTGCGCCTCGTCATCTTACCGTTGCCAATCTGGCGACTGGAACTAGTTCCCGAAAGCGTCATCACAAAGCAAAACGATCATTCCGCTCCGTCGTGGCGATGGATCACGGCATCCTGGATCCTGCTGACGGACGAGACCCCTGCCTTGCTCTGCCCCACGAGCCGCAACGGACTGTCAGAATCTGACGTTCCCAATCTCGAACGGGCCAGGACGCATCAATCACTCGTGGGGCGCTGGCCATTGGACTGCTCGCTCTCGAGGAGGGCCCACTTCGGCTTGTAGGATGAAGCTGGTCGAAGATCGATCGCCAATTTGAGATGACCAACCACACGCTTTCTGTGTCCAGCGGTTGCGCTGTGTCCAGCCCGTTCGGCAGAATGGTAAGATGGCAAGATGAAGAAAAAAAAAGAAGTCGTTATTTCGTCAGACAAATCATGCTCCTCTCTGGCAAAACGATGTCTTGACTACACCATCCTAGCAACAGTTCCTAAGCCTTCTCCTGCCCAACGGCAACCAACCTCCCGACAACGAGATACTTGCTCTCGAACCTCTCCTCCCAGCCCTGCAGCGCCTCCATCTCCTCAGCGCCAAGCCCCTCGAGCGTGTCAAGCGGCCCGTCGAGATCCTTGGTCAGCATGTCCTCGTCGAAGCTCCCACACGCGAGGCCCCGCGAGGCGTCGCGGCCGGCAAAGTTGGCATAGGGTCCTTCGGGCCCGTAGAAGTTGCGCCCGCTCGAGACGTCAAAGACGCGGCCGCGGACGGCGAGGTAGACGGGGCTGTTGTCTTTGCCTGTGAAGGGGAGGAGCGTGTGCGGTGTGAAGGTTCGGAAGACGGTGGCCGGGGGTTCGCGGGGCAGAGTCTGCGGCGCCGAGGGGCGGAAGAGGGAGTAGAGGGTGTAGAGGACGAGGAGGGCGACGAGGCCGTTGAGGGGGGTCAGGAAGGCGCCGCTGGAGAGAGAGAGAGAGAGACTTTTGTCAGTTTGAGGATGGACCGAGGGTCGAGGAGGGGTAGACGGACCTGGAGGGTTCTTTGGCCGCTTCTTGCGACATGCGCTGCTCGACGTAATCCATAATATGGCGCTTCAATCCCTTGCGCAGTCGGTGTACGAGAAGGCCGAGAAACGTCGATGTTTTGGAAGGATGGTCGGAAGGATCGGGGCTGTGATGCTCGTGGTGATGATTCGGCATTTCGACACCCAAAATCTGGCTTGCATCAGCACATTGACAGAGCTCCCCACTTCTGGGTGTCGCGGAGCTTCCGACCAATCAAAATGGCTGGATTGAGGCTCATCACGTGATAGGGACATGATCATCTACGCCTGATCATTCTTGATCATAGCGATCTTAGTCCAAATGCCTGCCCATTTATCCTGACGTATTCCAGGAATTCCTTACGAATCTTGTTATATCATGTGAATTCTGTCTCTCGGTCAGATGCCCCCACGAAACCCCTACTCTGCCCCCGCATGGCATCGACCGATTGGGGAATGGTCGAATAAGCTGCTGAAGGGCTTGAGGCGGTCACTGCGATCCCCCTTCTTATTCACGACAAGCCACCTGTCAGGGAGCAGATGAATGGATCCAATCATGAGGCTAAGTTTGCTTCATGCATCTTGACGGAAAAAGAACTCCGAGTGAGGCAAAGAGGACCCCGGGGTGAACCCTTGACACGACTATGGTCAAGCCTCACTATGGTGTAGTCCTTTGACCTCGGCGGCTCCTTTGAGATCAGCCTTTGTTTTCGGTCTTTGACCCGGACGCATGAAATCTCAAATTCATCCTCCTCTCGATGTTGGATAAGTACCTTCTGAGCGCACGTCGTGGTTCGCCTTCGCAGCTGTTTTTCATACTTCACCCTCTTGCGCTTTGCTTTCCTTTCGAGGAACCAAACCTCTTGACTCCTGACTAGACAGTATCTGGTAACGTTCATCATGACCTCAGAAAGATCATCCAACCTGTCTCCGGGGCAAAGCAAGAATATCGCTAAGCGGTCCGCCTTCCGCCGCCGTTATCCCCCCCTGCCCTCAGCACGCAATCCTCCCCGTGCTTCGCCCCGAAGACTACTCCCTCCTCGCCGCGAGGGTCTAGAACGTGGCAAAGGCATCATCGTCAAGGTTGGCGACTCGTTCTTCACGCTCAGCAGGCTCCAAGGTCTCATTGAGAGCGCCCATACCAACGGCAAAATTCCCCGCCGAGTTGTCTTGCCACGCGACTCGCTCGCTGCAGCAGCCATGGTCGAGCGTTGGAAAGATGTCATTCTCGAGACCCGCCAGGCCGAGCTGGAGGCTGCACTCAAGGACATCACGGAAGCAGAGAAGAGAGCGGCTGCCGTCAGAGCAACTGCCCAGGATACCGTGAACGACGCGCCGCAGACGAAGCGTCCATTTTTGTGGGCGACTGTTCGGACAAGGAGCAGCTCTATTTGGCTGCCCATGGAGACCACGACAGCGCCTGCGCGGTTGAAGAAGTTTCTCCGCAAGATACCCATCCGACCAGTGTTCGAAAGGCCGGCTCGCAATGTACCCGCTGCCCCGAAGATGCCCATGAGGAAACCTGTCAGTGAACAGCCTGTCTGCCCGCCACTTTTCCCCGAGAGTCTCGCAAACAAAACACCAACGGCCCAGGTCACAGCCCCCAAGACCTCGAAGGCGAAGACGCTGGCTGTCAAAGGCACGAACCCGACACCAGCCGCCTTAACAAAAGCCACTCAAGTGCTAGATCTTGTTACGCCAACCACCTCCGAACCAGCGAGCAAGACGACAGTCGATAGAGCGCCAGCAGCTTCGAAGGACCGTCCTTCACAAGAAAACATCAAAGCACCGGCGACCAAGCCATCTGCGACTGACAGGGTGACTAAAAAGAAGCCAGCCAGTAAGGCGCCAGCTCAGCAACCAGCCAGCAGCACAATATCAACTACTAGGATGCCAAGCCTTCAGGTGCCAGCGCGTGAGGCAAAAAAGAGAATGACACCAGTCAACCCGCCTCTGACCAACTATAACACATTAGCCGGGACGGTGCCAGTCAGCTCACAACCATTCGTGCGGAAGATAGCCACCGATTCATCAGCTCAGAGCCTGGCCAGTACACCTCCGACAAGGAAGACACCAAGCAACAGCGTCGCTAAACCCAAAACGTCGGCCGGTTACGCTAGCTTCCAAGCTCCGAATTTCCAAAACCTCATAAGGTCGCCACCAAGAAGAAACTGACCAACAGCATAATTATTTGAACGAACTTTGACTGTCGTAGTTGCGAATAACTCTCAAGCTGTAAGACAGCTTAAAAGACGAAGTCTGGCTTGAGCACATGTCGAGAGGTTTAAATTCATGATGAATGAGCTTCATCAGGCGCGAAAAGGACATTCGAACCCACGCTTAGCTGCATGATTGAGGGTGACCTTGGGTGAGGGCGGAGGGGAATATCCATTCTCCAGTCCATGTCATTATGGCATGGGGCCAGCAGTAGTGTGTTCGCGATTCTAGTCATGTTATACTGATAATAAAGCCATTATAGACGCTTGGCATTGATGTCAACTCACTTTGAAATACTCATCATTTCCATCTTTTAAAATGTGTCGCCGTCTCCTTCTTGCGCCGTGCTGTCTTTCCTCGAAGGCACGCTTTAATAGCTCAACTGGCCGCCGCAATAGCCATTTCCCTCTCCACAACAGCCAGGGCTGGCTCTTTGTCCGCCTCAGCACCCGCAATCTCCTCCCTCGCACCGAAATCATCCCGTCCGCTCTCAAACACCTTCTCGAAATCGTACTCGCTCCAACGGATAATGGGGCACAGGCCGGCAAACTTCCACACGCCGTCGATCTTGCGATACCAGTGTTTGTTATAGCTGTGCGCATGCCCCTTGACGAGAACCTCCGACATGCTGGCGTCGCGGTATTTCTGGTGCGGCACGCGCAGCTGGTGGTGGCCCACCACCTCCGTGTCCGAGATGCGCTCCCAGCGGGTGCCGCCGATAAAATGCTGCGTCTTGAGGAGGGGGTCGCCGAGGACGCTCGGGGACGAGATCATGGCGAGAAACTCGGAAGCGGGCATGGCCTCCCAGATCTTGTCTAGGAACGAGCGGTAGTCGATCTGTCACTTCAGGGTCAGAATTGTCAAGTCACATATGCTTTGGGTGACGACAAGACATACGCGGAGCTCTGGGGCGATGCACCGGGACAGGCGGTCCCAGTCTTTTGAGTCATAGCTGTCTGCCCACTCGAAGCAGGCCGTTGTGAGGCCGAGGAAGTCCTCGAAGGTGATGTTGGCGGGGTTAGGTGCTGCTGCCATGGTGGACGCTGAGGTTTGGTCTGGGTGGTGGCGCGGGTGTCGAGTTCTTGCAGCTGCAGATAGTTGGAAATCTGAGCTTCAAATAGGTATTCGTACATTTTCCTTGACCACTGTCACCTTTTGTATGGTTAGAAATCTTGAATTCGAGACGACTTGACCGCCCTTATGACCGTGGCGGCGGTCGGACTCCGGCGGAGCTGCGGAGATCCACTCCGGAGGCCGGCACCTTGTCTTCGGACTTGGGTGGGGAGAGCCGAAGTCGCATTTGGCCCCGATATCGTCGCGCTCGGACGTTATTCAATGGTTCCCGTCAAATAAACTGCACACTGCGAGCTGGAGTCTGTTTCAATGCAAGGGCGGGCGACAGGCACGACATAAATGACGGACGGTCACCGCTGCGTCACACCACAGTGCCAAGGGAGCGTCGAGTATGCTCCATCGGTCACAAGAGTCACGGTCGGTCACGATGGGACAATCTCGGTCCCGAAATCGCAATCTGGGATTCACTTTGCGAGATGTACCAATCATACCAGTGCTACCGTAACACATGCTGAACCTAGTCGCCCACCTCTCGGGGCGCACTCGCAGAGCCACCCGAGCCCGACGGCAGCACTTGCAACACGGGAATGTACCTCCCTTCTGCTATGGCATCATCATTCGATGCTTGAGGCGTCATGGCGATCCTCTTATCCCGCAACGACTTGATAATCGACCACGCCGAGTAGTCCTCCCTTGCGAGCATTTCTTCTGCCACCTCTGAGAAGCTGCCCACACTGCTCTCGCCGTTTCTTGCCTTGACATCTTCGAGCTTCACGGCAAAGTCCACCTCCAGAATGCCGGATGGACGTGGCACAGGGTGCGCCTGCATCAAGATGTACCAGAACCCACAGCCAGACAGGACGATGACGAGCACCCCCGAAACAATAAACACCCACGCCGTCCACAGCGGTCCAACAAATTTCATGATGGATCGGCCTCCCGTCGCCACTGTCAATAGCTCGGGGGGGAACGCCCGCTTCTCTGGCGGCAGCGCCATGGTATAATTGGCATACTGCAGCGCCGTGATGCCAAATTGCAACGGCACGGCGAGGAAGTTACGCAGCTGCTCAACGGGCACGTCGTGATCGGGGAAGAACTCGGTATAGGTGCGATATTTCCACGCAAGGCGATGGATTGTTACGTTGATCGACTGGCGGTCGATGAGGTCTGCCTTCGAGGTAGGGATGAAGATGCGTCGCCAGATCCGCAGGGCTTCGGGTGCCGACATGGGCTGTAGGACCTGCTTGGATGTCGGCGTGACGTGTTTGATCGAGAGGTCGCTGCGATCGTAGGTTGTCGTCGCGTTCTGGCGGTAGACTGTCATGAGGGTCTTCGTGCGCAGGGGGGCAGTGGCCCAGCGTTCGGGAAGGGGACATTCGCCGTAGAGTTGAGTAAAACTTGGACAAGCTCTCCAGCCTGAGAAGCACTGCGTCAGCGAGGAATATCAATTGCCTGGTTGGTCCGCGTCTTACCTGCGGCGAGAGAGTCGCCGACCTGCCTGATACACATCTGCAGGCCATCGCTCATGCCTGCAGGTGTGAGGTATACCGCGCACTCTTTCTCAATGTCGAAGCGGAAGTCGGCAGGCAGTGGATCAAAGCGGGCTGCGAGGCCCGGTGCTCGCATGATGCTGATGGAGTCGACGTCATTGAAGGTGCCTCCTTGAAGGATGGTCGAGTTCATCAACGGCACAACCTTACGAGCGATCTCCATGCCGCCGGGAAGGAAGATGGCGGAACAATTTCCTTCACATCCTTCCATCGACCATGCTGTTGAGTATCGAGGATAGTTCATGAGCTGCTGAGCCCATGTGTCGAAGAACCCCGCCATGTAGGATGCGGGGATGTTGTCGAGCACGCTGACATCCGGTGGAATGGTTCCAGCGTAGACCGCAACGCTAGGTCCATCCGGAATGAAATGATGCTGGAAACTGTTTTGAACTGGGCCTCGTAAGTATGCTATACTGGAATCGACGGCTAAAGCTGTGGGAGTGGCTTGCTTACACTTGAGAACTGAGCCGAAGCCAAGCCCCATGAATGGCAGAGCGAGTCTGCTCAACGTCAGGAGATTGTCTTGTGCGTTACTCATCATAATGCAGACCTACCTGAATATGCCCCAAGTGTTCTTGAGCCTACTGTCGAGAATGAACTTGAGAACCGAGAACCAGTCGGTCGCCGGGCTAAGCTGGAAGAAGCTTGAGGCCGACGTCCCTCCCTTACCATCAACCCTCGAAGACAACGACCATCTCAATGCATCCAAAAGTCCCTGTACCATGAAGCACAGAACCATGGCATAGAGCTGAGAAAAGACCGAGAGCAACAAGTTGGTGACTGACGCCTCAAACACGAGGACGCCGATCTTGGGGTCCCTCCTGATGAGAACCTTGTGGATGAAGAGTGAGTAGAGAACTGTGAACAGCGCGCTGGCGAGCCACGCAGTCAACGGAAGCCATATCGGGCGACAGTGGCCCCAGAGGCTGCGCTTAGGAACTAATTGCACTTCGTCTATCGTGACGAGAGGCGAAGGATCTGGTTTCCTCTCTGTGAGGCGGAGATCTAGCGACACCTTACGGTCCGAGTCGAAATCAAAGCTGACATCTTCGAACGAAGAGTAATCCGGGTGTCTTTCAGGATGCTGTACCATGCTGGGCGTTTGGAGACGGAAGCTCACATCGCTGCTCTTACACAAAGGTGAAAAGAGTGCCGGCTCTTAAGGATCGTGAAGTAAGGCCCTCCGTCGATAAAAGAGGGAAACCTTGGAAAGAGAATCATAGTTTGACTCGACAGATGAGAGGCATCTTTCAGGAAGGTAGAAAGGGACATGCGTTAAGAAACTTGGGGGCCAAAGAAGCCCGTAGTTGGGCTATCCCATGCTGCGAACCAGTGTGGTCTCTCGACGAGAGGGGAGTCGAGACAAGGGGGTTGGGGGCCAATGGAGTTGTCCATCCGAGCCTAGAAGGATGTGTGGCTTTTAGCCTGCATGAAAAGGTGGCATTGGCGAGATGATTAGAGGTTGAAGCCTTGGTGGGAGCCAATCAGACCTGATCGGAAATGCAGTATCACACCCCATCTCCTGGTCGCTGGTTCTCGATGCTGTGAAGTCGGAGGAGGTGCAGACGGAGCTGAACACGCTTTCGGCTCGAAGGCCGCTGGCGTCTTCGTCGGTAACACAAAGCGGAGAGCGCATAGATGTTGTGACCCGGCAGATCGCATGCATCATGGAAGGCCACACAAGCGTCGCCAACACCAAATGAGTGAGGTACGCCGAGTTATTTGAAAGAACGCTGGATTCTCACAATGTTCCATGGTATTTGGTCTGTGCCGCCGGCGTGGCGTCGTCTTAACTCAGATCACGGACCATTCCACGCCTCCTCCACGCCTTTGCTCAGATTACCGTAGCGGGGTGGCTGAATGGGCGTGCGTGCCTGCAGGGTCAACAGGCGTCTGATTTCCCCCTCCTCGGGTCCTTAGCCAGAAAAATTATAGCGAAAGCAGCGATTGGCGGAAGACCGATGGTGTGCTGGTGTCTCACCATGTGATCTTCATAAGGCTGGATAAAAAAAACGGAGCAGCTAAGATCAGACGGGTCATCAATCACTCCGAAGGGAACCCCTCGCTTCGCGAATGATTTAACACGCGATGCGTCAGTGGATCGCGCCCTTCCTGCGTTTCCCCAAGTGCGTATATCGGCAGTCGGTCAGGGTCCAGAATACAACCCAGAGACTGGAATACTATCGCTGCGTCTGACTGACTCGACGTTATCCACTTATCCGATAAGAACTCTCATCGAACTGTGCCTGTAATGCATAATGGCATTGCCGAGTCGTCAGTCAGGCAGGTTTGGGTTCGTGTCACTCGAATGGAAGATGTGTTTCAAGCGTTTTACGGATTTCTCGCCCTTGGGCTAGTAATCTCAAAAGCACGCCGCAATGCAGCCAAGGCCTAGATCCATCGCTATGCTGAGGTCTGGAGACAAACTCCCTTCTCCGTATGATTTAGACATCCGGCTGTTGAATGCCTTTCGTCTGGGTCGGTTTTATAATTGTTGCTCGTTACCATCGTGAAGCTGGGCGACAAACTGAGTCTTGCGATCCACACAATCCTCCAACTTTGCGGTCAACACAAGCGCACGATGATTGAAATCTCCGGCCATTCTCAACTATCTTGAGCATAACCTCATTTGATTCTTTTTCTTACGGCACTATCCATATAAGGACGCTGAGAAATTCCCTGCTTTTCGCTGTACATTTGAGACCGCAACATCGATTTCGTTCTGCGTTTCCATGATGGTGTTTTGTGACATCTCAGGCACCATGGCGGTAGAACCTGTCCGAAGAAATGCGATAGCCGCCCTGAAAAGACGTTGCCGTCCTGCCATACCAGGCTTTCTTTGCTGCCTTCACGCTCATGGCCACGTTCGTCAGAGACCAGACGTCTTTGTCTTCTCCGATGTTAGTTTGCATGCAAAAAGGGCTGGATAAAATAGGACGAAGAAAGGATCCCTATAACATTTCATGATAACGTGAAATAGAAAAGGTGTTTGCGCAGAGGCTCACAGACGTCACTTCCCGGTCAGGAGTTCCAGTAAAAGGCTCACACAACAAGCAAGTATTGAAATACAAATGTTATTCGGAATCGTTATCACATTTGGAAAGATGGAAATAAACTCATGCAATCATACAGTCATCCCGATCCAACTTCACAACTGGTCAAACCTGGCTACCCTTGTCTCTGGGTGTGAAAATAATGTCTAGCTTTGGGCAACTCAGAGTGAAGCCGTCCACAAGTTTGTCGGTGAAAGCCTTGACTGATTGACCAGGGGCTAGAGAAACATTATAGCGGCGCAGAAGCTCAGCAGTGACAGTCCGGATCTCCATGAGCCCAAGCTGCTTGCCTACGCAGGAATATCGACCTGACAGTCGTCAGTCACTGCTTCTCACTTAGAATGCTCGAACACGTACCAATGGAGAACGGGGCGAAGATTCCTTTATCTTTGACAAGTTCGGGTTCCGAAGTCCATCGCTCAGGAACAAACTCATCCGGGCGTGGGAAGACTCGTTGATCTGGGGCGCCATCAGTAGGAGCCTTTCTGTGTCAACATTGTGCAGGCGCAACTTACCTCGATAGAGTGTGTAGCTAGGAACCTGCACGATTGTGTCGCCTGGGATGAAGGTGTTCTCCACACGAATCCCACCTGGCGGAGTGACTCTCTGTAGTCCCGATGGAACGGGCGGGTACAAGCGGAGCGACTCGTCGATGCAAGCCTGCAGGTATGGTAGTTTGGCCAACGATGCGTGATCCGTGCCCTCCCGGTCCGCAAAGTACTTATCAATCTCCTCCTGCAGCTTTCGACACTTCGCTGGGTTCTGTGTCAACTGCAAAAACAGGCAAGTGAGAGATGTGGCAGTTGTGTCGCTGGGACTGGTCAGCAATGTCTTATCACTTCCTCTGCGGGTCAAATTGTTACCTTCCCGCAACGACAATGAGCATCGAGTCGCCGCATAGATCGATATAGTCCTGTTTCGTCGGTTGCACTTTGGATCGATAGTCTCCCAGAACCCAGGAAAACACGTCTGGGATATCGGGCTCATTCTGTACTACTTGTTAGCCCGGTAAAGGGGCCGTAGAAAGACAAAGTCTGTGGCAAGGCTCACCTCCATTCGCTCCCTTGTCTGTTCGTCGAGCCAGCGTTCAAATGACTTCAAATGTCTTGTCAAAAGCGGAATGTTCCTGCCGAACAGGACGACCCATGACATGTGCATCAACATCCCACTAAGTGCTGTTGTGGCCTGCAATAACTCCATGGCAGGATGCATCTTCTGCGACATGATGAGGCCAAAGTTCTTGCCAAAAGCCAAGTTGCCCATGACGTCAAAGCTGTACAGATTGAATTCCTTGGAGACGTTGATTGCGCCGTATTTCTTGGCATCAATCTGAGATAGGAGTTGGTTTGTGTAGGTCCTGACGCGGGGTTCGTAATCCCGAAGAGCTATCCAGGTTTTAGTGCGAGCTTCTTCAACCTCGGACTGGGCCGGCACTAACATTTTGATGAGAAGCCCTGATCCCAGACCTTGCGCCTTCGCCCATGGTCTTCGCGGTCTCGGGTTGTATGGACCGACCTGGCTGGAAGCTGAGTGTTGTACCATGGGCCCTTGGAACACGGCGATGAGTTGGCGTGTAGGGCTTGCACAGCTTTCGGATGTGCGATGGATATTTCCGAGGGGCCTAGAGAAAACAGAAGATGATCAGGTTGGGCCTACCAACTGTCTTTCAGGAGCTCTTACCGAGGCGGACAAAGTCTCCATACGTCTCGTGCAGTTTCTTTGCCTCGATGAAGAACTGTTCATTCTTCCTCGCAAGCCGTGTAGCGTAAACGCCAGAAATCTTGGCAGCAAACGGACCAGGGAAACGTCTCAAAGGGTGTAACAGAGTGCGGTAGAGCACCATGCTCACGTAGAGGCCAGCGATGAGTGCGCCATAGAGGGAGGATACGTCTTTGATGGCTTGCCACAGCTCATCTTGTGATGCCACTGGCGCTCCATATAGCACAACAGCGACGAACACTGAAAATGTAGTGGCAAACGCCAGGACAATCTTTGACGCGTAGTTGTCCCATTCGCCACGTCTGAAAAGCAATATATGAAATAAGGCACCAACAGTACAGGCCGTTAGATGGGCCGTCTGGCCACTCAACGTGGAGGTCCAGAGCATGACGGACAGATCGAGACCAGAACAGATCAACAAATTTCAAGTTGAAGACGATATTGCCCTTATGCTCGAGTTGCACGATCTATATACTGTGCCATACGACAAAGCCTGCCAAATAGGTGCCCATGAATCCACCTTACCCCAGATTGTTTCTGCCGCCATGAACGTGGTTCAGGACGGGGTCGCCCCACATCACCCGAAGATAGAGCTGCCGCACATCGCGGGGTACATTACCTTAGTGTTGACCCACATTAGCCGCGGGTCTTCAAGCTGGTCAGGAGCCATTGACATGATTTGGATTATGGTGCAAGTCAGACTTGGTGGCGTGCAGAGCGTGTTGGCATTCTTTCGTACCATCCCCGCATCCTGCTTAATGGGCGAGTAAGGGCTGGAGCTGAAGCGACTGTCAGAGGTTGTCTTGGCAACTATAGCGTCATTGCTCGATCGTGTGAATGGACCTCGGAGGAATTATAAGATGATGCAGACTTCTACCCGCTTGGACAGACTATCAATAGCAAGTGATGAGTGCCGCCACCCCATATGAAACGCCCCGGTCATTGCGACGAAAGAGGCTTTGGTAGGGTCACATAGTGGTGGTGGAGTCTGCTGCCTGTAACATCGTTGCGGAGGGTTCTTGGGCCCTGCCATAGGTGCCATGGAAGTTTATCCACCAAACCATCAAATCGTACTGGATGAGTTTGTCCTCATGCCCACCCCGAATAACCATCCGGAGCTTAGTAATATACGTGTAGAACCTTAATGGCCCATGGAAACTTTGATGCAATATGCAACACACCGGCCTATCTGCCGTTCTGCAATCGGAATGAACATCCGAGTTACATGTAGATGAATAAACCCGCAAATCCAGAGTTAAAAATGTGTCAAAGTACACGTACCAGCCTGACTACCGAACAGAGCCCCCACCTACTACCGAGGTACCTGCCACGGCGTTGAGCTTTGGATCTTCAGGATAGCTTTAACATAAAACCGCGGAGGGGTTCGATGGAATGAAGTCTGCCATTGCTCCTACTGTTTCCCCCCAATTTAACTGATTGTTCGAATATCGAAAAGTCCGCTCACGCCAAGATGCCTATCGAATCTCGCTGGACTACCCCGACGCCAGAAGTGGCTTTGCACAAATGGGTGTTCGGTTCATCGTTTGGGGAGCTCATCGATCAGAAGATCTTCTTCGATGCCGATTCACCCGCAACGAGGTTTCTGACCTTGTCTGACTTTCGACTATTGTCCAAAAGAGTGGCTCTTGGCCTGCAACGAGCAGGTCTGAGCCAAGGAGACCGTGTCCTGATATGCAGCAGCAACAGCCTCTTCTTCCCGCCTCTGTTCATGGGCGTTCTCATGGCTGGTGGGATATTCACAGGCGCGAGCATAGCCCTGCGGGCCGGAGAGCTTGCTTATCAGCTGCGGGATAGCGGCGCGTCTTTCGTCTTTGCGGAAAGCGCCGCCCTCGCAACAACGCGCGAAGCGTGTCTGCAAGCAGGAATCCCGTCCAGCCGCCTCTTCTCCATTGACGGTAGCGATCCAAACCTGCGAGAAACCACCAGACCCATGCCGTCGTGGACAAACATGCTTGCCTCTGCGGCCGAGGCGGCGCGTTTTGACTGGGTGGAGCCGCAGGACCCTCGAGCCACGACATGCTGTCTGAATTACAGTTCGGGGACCACGGGAAACCCCAAGGGCGTTGAGATCACACACTTTGCGTATGTCGCGAACGGTGAGGGGACAACCTTCCTCCGGCGGCAGATCAACGACGGGAAAGCCGGGGAGACTCCTGATGCAAGCATCTGCTTCATGCCCCTGTACCACGCTGCAGGCCAAACGTCGTTCATCGTGAACAACCCGCGCATGCTCATCCCGACATACATCATGCCGGCCTACAATTTTGAGAAGCTCCTCAGCCATATCCAGACGTTCAAGATCACCTCAATCATGACCGCGCCCCCCATTCTGCTGTCCCTCGCCAAAAGCCCGCTGGCGGCCAAGTTCGATCTGTCTAGTATACGTGACGTGGTATCGGGCACTGCACCACTGGCACCGGAAATCTCGGCCGAGGTCGAGAAGAGGATATGGCCAGACGGCCAAAACTTCGTCAGCCAGGCCTGGGGCATGACGGAAGTCACCTGCACTGGATCGATGAAGGGCCCCGACGACCAGCAGCGTACGTTATCCGTCGGCGAAATCGTACCCAACGCCCAATTCAGGCTCGTGCAAGAAGACGGGACAGAGGTCACGGAGGCTAACAAGAGCGGAGAGCTTTGGTTCTCGGGGCCGACGCTGATGAAGGGCTATTGGAAGAACCCGACGGCGACAGCAAATACTCTGCACGAGGAACACGGCATCACGTGGCTGAAGACAGGAGACGTCGTCTACGTGGACAAGTACGCGGCGGGGGCCAAGATTCACATCGTGGACCGCATCAAGGACCTGATCAAGGTGCGCGGTTTTCAAGTGTCGCCGACAGAGATCGAAGGGGTTCTGCTCGACCATAAAGGTGTCACGGACGCGGCAGTCGTCGGGGTCGTTGTCCGCGGCGAGGAGGTGCCTCGCGCCTACGTAGTCAGAGCCCCGGAAGTGACGGAGGTAGACCTCTTCGACTGGGTGAACAAGCGAGTCGCCAAGTACAAGCAGCTCCGAGGTGGGCTAGCTTTTGTGGACAGCATCCCGCGACTCCCGGTACGTCGACCCGAGGCGGGGAACCGTGCATTTCTTAGCATTTTGATCGATCGCTAACCTTTGAGCAGACAGGGAAGATCCTGCGTCGAGCCCTCCGGCAGAGGGCACAACAGGAGGTTGACGGCGTGAAGGCAAGGTTGGTGTAGAGAGGGGCTGACTAGGATCTGGATGTAGAAAATGCGGGGGAACTGTGTAGATCGTGCTCGCTATTGCCGAGGTTTTAATGGGTTGCCAGGTTACGAGGTACGCACAGTAGTCTTGCGCTGCCCACTTGGTCGTACGTCTTCGGTCAGTAGTGCTCCCAAGACCGTTAGCATAACCGCCATCATCTCTTCCTAGGTAGATCAGGGTGCTGCGTGTCAGGAGCGGAATTGATTCCAGGTCATGCATCGTCCAGGATCCGGCCAAGCGAGCCAACACCATTCAGACCTAGCTACACTACCCAGAAATCTCCGCGCTCCGCGCTCCCCCGCATTCACTACGCGTACATGGCATTGTGCGAGTGGTACCTTACTTCACGAATCTTCTCCCTTTTCAATACGCCAATGACTGACACCGGCGACAATTGCGCTCCCCACCTCTTATGACAGTCAACCATGACCTAGTCGCTGTCTCCAGACTTTCGAGGTAATCCTTTGCCCAATCCTATTCTCCGTCAATATGCAGCAAGAACATACATCCCAAACCGTTGGCTTGCCTTCGACCGCCGACCCAGGCAGTCTGGATCCTCATACGCATTTGTTGGACGGCCAAAACTTTCGTCTTGGCAGAAGTTATCGCCGGCGATCTGTTAAAGCGTGTCTCTGTTGCCGCCACCGCAAGGTCCGATGCAATGTCAGCCTTCTTGGACCACCTTGTACCAATTGTCACCTCGATGGGAAGCCTTGCATAGTTGCTGATCGGGCGTCTCGACGGTATGTTCCACAGTGCTTAGTGTCATTATGAATGAGAACTCATGGGGATCACGCAGTCGACTTCCTTCGATAGCAAATCCCGACTACGAAGCGGTCTTTGCCACCGGGAAGAGCAGTAGATCAGAGGATGTCGTCGACATCGACGCAGCGACAAATGCTGTGAGCCCAGCTCAAGGATTCCCAATGCTGCCGGCCTTGAACGAGCTGGATATACCGGTGGACATGGGCACCGACTTGGAAAGCGTGCCTACATCTCGGGAGCCAGAACCGTTACTCGAAAATTCACTTTTACATACCTCTGCGGCAGAGACGATGACCGTCGTCCCGATCGAGCTCGTCTCCAAGGATGATCTTGCAACCGGTATGCGCATGATTGAACGCCCTAAGACGCTGCCTTGCTGACTGTTTGGCCAACACCAGATACTGCACTGGACTTACTACTCAATCTAGCTCCTACGGAATCAAATCATGAGCACTACGAATCCAACTCTGCGCGCGAGGTGATTGGGCCCTGGGGACCTTCTCCGTCATGTCCCTTCCTCGAGACTGATGGACTGGCTGGTCTGTCTCAACCAGACATCGTCTTCCTCCAGACCAAGGGCTGCTTTCATATCCCGAACAAACCCATCCTGGACGAGTTCATGCGCGAATACTTTCTGCATGTACACCCTTTTCTGCCTCTGCTCGACGAAGCTGAGTTTTGGGCGGCCTATCGGATCGAAACACCGGACGAGGCCACTACAAAGGTCCCCCTTCTTGTTTTCCAAGCAATGCTGTTCACTGCGAGTAATGTGCGTATTTCTTGGAATCCTCTGGAATATCGAACCATTTTTTACTGACCTCCTGGCCCTCATAGTTTGTGCCATTAACAGTAGTCAAAGCGCTCGGTTTCCTCAGCATCCAATCAGCACGAGCGGCATTCTACAACAGGGCAAAGGTACGGATCTGTCGTGCAAAGCTTTTACACCCAATTACGAGACTAATTGTCAGGCACTTTTTGACGCAGGACCCGAAGCACCACCAGCGGTGTCCGCACGTGCTGCTCTCCTGTTAACCATGTGGTGTCCACCACCCAGTGTTCAGCGCAACAGGACCAACACGGCCTGGCTATCTTTTGCCATACATCAGGCTCGATGCGCAAAAGCTCACCTTGCCTGGGACATTGAGGCGGCTGTCGATAGCTCAGAGTTCAGCTCTCAGCGTAACCTTCACGACATACAGATGCTGAAACGCCTTTGGTGGTGCTGCATCGTTCGTGACCGATTCTTGTCGATCGGCATGAGGAGAAGCATGCAAATCCCGACAGAATTTCCTATCCTCGAACCTTCTGACTTCGAAAGCGAGTTGACACACTCCGAGGTTCATACTGGCGAGTCGAGACGGCGCCTTCTGGATATCTATGTCCACCTGATGTGCTTGTGTAACATCCTGAAAGATCTCTTACCGCCGGTAACAGACACCAATGGGAGCAGCTATCGGGTGCAGGAGTCCCATCAGAGATTAACTAAATGCCGGACGGCACTGAAAGATTGGTATAAAAAGCAGGCTCAGCATTCTCCTGGGAGGAAGCCATCAGGGCTTCGTCAACGCTCTGTTATCGTGCACACCAACTTGTTGCACATCTTCTACTTGTAAGTAACCGTCCCAGATATGGGCGTCATACCGTTCCGCAAGGAGATGCTCATTGGTTTTAGCGCCTGCCGAATAGCTCTTTCGCATCGTGAAATGCTTCTCGAACCGCAAGACGATATACTTCCAAGCACCACAACTGTATCTCCCAAGTCTTCTCAGGGCCAAGAAGTTAGGGCGGCAGCCTTGGGAATGACATCTTGCCTTCAAGAATTGCTCCAGGTTGATTTGATTCGTTACCTGCCTCTTAGCGCGTATGTGCTTGGTGTTGTCCCCTTCAATTCGCTTCATTCTGACCTTGATGGCAGCATCGCTTTTTTCATGACGCCTCTTCTCCTGCATACACTTGACTTTATGCTGAGGCCACGGCACAGCACCACGGCCGACATAATGGCCAAGCAAGAGCGCCTCAAGGTTCTCATCGATGCTATGCGGACATACCGAACATTCTACGATGGTATCGACTGGATTAGTGGTGCAGTTCGCCAAGCTGCCAACCTTGCACGGCCCGATGATGCCTCAAAAGAGGGCTCCAGCGCAACGAGTTGGATCGACATCTGTTTTCACCACCCGTCCCTCTACATGCGGCTGGCCCTTACCCTCGATATGGCCGTCAGCGAAGCCAGGGTTCCCCAAAAATCCGAGATTGTTGCTTTGCTGCAAATACACTGGACCTCGAGCAAGAGGATATCCAACGGCCCCAGCCTCAAGGTTCCCCAGCTTATGCCAGCGACTCCCACTACCTCCATCTCGGTCATGGCGAACGCTTTACCATGGGATGAACTTCCTGATATGCTCGGGTGCCAGCGTGAGGAAGAGAATGGCGGCCAAGCCGTCCTCGACCCAGATGACCAGACGGCCAGTAGCACAGATGACTTGAGCAGCCCGGACAGCGTGATGGAAGGACTGACGGTGATGGAATTTGATGATGCGTTCTTCGGCATCACGTTGCAGGAATGGGACCTTGAGGCGAACTGGCCTATGCCTCCGGCATTGGAACCTGGCGAACACGGGCGAGAGGCGCAGTTCCAAGATTGATTATTTTGTATAATGTTGTTTAGACAGGTACATCTTCGAGAAACGCGCATAGGAATTTGTACTATTACTTGCACAGACATACTATCCCACTCGGGCTGAGAAAGCCATGTTTCGAAGCGCTAGTCCTGACCACGAGAAGTCGTGGAAAACCCAATCGGCATTCAAAAAGGGCAGCGGATCGAGGTTGTTGCTGTTGCAGGACAATTTCTTGTGCGCAATTGATTTTAAGAATTGTCACCCTCTTTCCTTCATGTGCATGTATCGTACCCCGTGTTTGGGTATTGGTGTAGATGCATATAAGAGCGGAGAGTTCAGTCATTTAGACAACATTCGCTCAGAGTACATGACAACGCACATGCCAGCTTCGGATTGGAGTTCGACAAGGACTGAACATCGGACATGTTAAGAAACATGAAACAGCAAATGCTATCGATTCCACGGCTATTTAGAGTCATATTGTACTGCTTCATCCATGACAGCCATCCCACAGCTCAGACCCGAGGGATCCAGTCCGTGCCATTGGCTCGCAGCAACTCTGTCACCTCCTCTAGGCTGACCTTCAACGCCTTCGCGATATACTTCGGCAACTCCGTGTTGTCGTGCGCGCCGGCCATATCGATGATGAGCTGATCACCCATATCTTCCGCGCCATAGGCATACAGCGTTGTGTCGACAGCGGAGTGACCACCCGTCGACCAGGCATGACCAGTGCGCTTGTTCATCGGCTTCGCAAGGTTCGCCGCAAAGTTGCCCGCGAGCAGCGCTTCAACCTCAGCATCCGTGGCATCATTGACACCATACGCTGGGAGGATCTCGTTTCTCAGGAAGCTGCGACGATCGTCGCCCTTGTACTCGTTCCACAGCTCCGTCAGGTAGGCGATGGAGTGCTTGGAAGCGGCCAGCGGACGGGGATCATAGCCGCTCGGGAAGGTTAGTCCACCTGTTTCGTGGTCGGCGACTGATAGCATGGCCGTGTCGGGGTGCTCATCGATCCACTTGGTCACAACATCGACGACGTTGTTGTACTCCAGGACGTCCCAGAGATGCGCGACCGAGTCGTGAGCGTGTGACGCGTGGTCGATGCGCGAGGCCTCGATCATGATGAAGTAACCCTTATCCTTGCAGTGCGAGGCGCGGTGAAGCGAATTGAGGGCCGCCGTCGTCATCTCGGCAAGGGAGGGTTCACGATCCGCTTGAGGCTGCTGCTGGCGATCGATTTCATAGTTGAGGTCGCCGTCGTTGAAAAGACCAACATATGGGAGGCGGATGTCGCCGAGGCCTTTTTCAAGGTCGTCAAACGCTGAGCGATTCTGCGCCACGTAGTAGCCCTTATCCTGAGCGAAGGCGAAGAGGTCAATCTCGTCGTCACGACAGGAATCCGGGTCTGACTTGGGCTTGAAGTAGCAACGTCCACCACCAAGCAGGATGTCGACGGACTGATTGAACGGGTGGCTGTAGCCGATCTGTTGTTCAGCAATGGCAGCGAGACCATTGCGATTGACCACATGGGATGAGAAGGCGGCTGGAGTTGCATGGTTGATGATGCTGGTAACAACAAGGGCAGTCCGGTAGCCATTCAGCTTGGCAGCTTCGAGAATGGATCCAACAGGCTGGTTGTCAGGCAAAATACCAATCGCACCGTTGTTTGTCTTGTGTCCCGTAGCGAGAGCTGTCCCGGCAGCGGCCGAGTCTGTGACAAGATTGTTGTTAGAATGGGTGCGCGTGTTACCGATAGGCTGTCAACGCATCAGATTGTGAATATTGCAAATTGAAACGAAGTCGCCCACCGTGATATCTACCGGTAGTTCGTCAATGATTCCAGGCGCACCAGGACGGGAGCTGCCTTCAACCATGGCCTTATATGTGCGAGCAATTGTTTGCGAAGCTGGCGCCATGCCATCAGGGACAATGAAAATAAAGTTCTTGGGCTCAATGGCGGCTAGTGCGGCCTGAGCGAAAGCCCCAGCAAGCAGGGTAGAGCCTCGCATCGTAACTTGAAGGATTGAACTGCTAGTCTGCTATCTCAAGACTTGTGAAGTAATTGGAACAGCTTGTGAGCAAAAGGCTGGTCGGTGCATCGAAGCAGCTCGCATCGAATTCAGCGGTTCATCGCAAGCATTAAGTATCTTCCACATTGCCAAGACACAGTTTATGCTGCAGGTCCTCCTCAGGGAGGAGGTTGCTAGCAGTTGCTCGTAGAGGCAAAGTGCCTCGCCCCAAATGATCGTGGATGCATGGCATGCTCTGGCCATGGCCCAAGAGTCAATCGCTCTCCACGATCACCGTCAGCGAGCACGAGTCGTTGCCTCACGTGCCGCTCGGAAGAATTGCTTATCTTCTCGGGAATGGCCCCTGTTCCTGAATGCCAAGAGAACCAGACTCTCCAAAGAGGCAGGTCCGAGCAATAGATCATCAACTTGCAGTTTCTCCGGGGATATTATCCAGTCGTGGGACGTTGCGAGATGCAGCACAGGCTTGGCTTGGCTACTAGGCGGGAAATGTTGAAATTGAATGAAACGTCAATCCAGAAGATAGACATCGTCGAACCACGTGGAGGGCAGCAAGATTTGTTTGAAGAAACATATCCGTGCTGCTGCTTCGGCCATATGAACCTTGATGGCCAAGATCGTCGTTCAGTGCTGCGGGGAGACGGTTAGCGCAGAGGATTAACTGCCCACTCGCGCCTTGGCTTCACAATTAGGACAGTTCTCCGTTGAATGCAACATCATCGCCGACATCACGCCGCTTGTCGGTCCGGTGTCCAACATGTTCAGGACTCGGAGTGCGCTTTTTAAGTCGAGAACGTTGCAGGTGGATACGCGAGGCCGTAAACTTGGTCGGATTGGCGCAAAAAGATGCACTTGAGATGATTTGGAGAATTCAAACCCCAAAGGCACCGTTTCTTCTCTAGAGTCGCTGCTGATGAACTTCAGTCACATTCGCTTCGTCAATCGACAAACGCGTCAAAGTATTTTGGCGTTCTGTCTCAGCAACATCAGGCTGAATGCAACACAAGGGAAAGAGGGGGCTAAGAGCTGCGCTCACTCCGGGTATTGATAGCTCGGGCTATGGGGTCCAAAGCTCCCCAAGTCAAGCCAGCTTCAAATACAAGAGGAATTGGGCATGAGTCTGAGCTCTGATTAATGCTTTCTATCTAGTCTGCATACCTGTCAGATGCAAGTGCGATCCAATCACTCGGGTCAACAACGACGCACCTCCGATTACTTTTCATACATTACCATTACATATGTAGTCAATCTCGTGTACCTGGTACAGTTTTCCGTCTCCGGTCCCTTTGCAGGGTTCATGGGGTACCGGGGATGACGTCGCCATGTCTAGGCGGCTCCAAGTAATCCTCGGGGACGGTCTCAGCAGGCGGTGCCTAGCATCTCACACTCAGTACGACAGATGTGGCCAATGACGGAGATTCTTACGTACCTGAAGCTTATTAGCCCACTCTTGAACATCTTCGTAGTTCTTGCATTGATGTCGTGTATTGAAATCTGGGAAAGCGGCCGGCTCGTCCTGATTTGCCCAGACCTGCCCGAGGACGCCAGTGTCAACGTTGCACATCAAGACCTGACGGATCATGTCAAGGCAGTGGGCTAACTCTGTCAGCCGGGCTTAAAAGCATCATGAAGTGTCAAGTCGATACTTACTGACGTGATGGCTCAGGATCTTGTCGTTGTTCTCGAAAGCGTGCTCACCAAGAGCCTTGTAGTAGTCGTAATTGAAGAAAAGTGACTTTCGCACCAGGTTCTGAACCATTCTCTGTCAGTCATTTGGCCCATTGCTTCGTTTATTTCGATTCCCCTTACTAGACAATGGAGGTGATGCATTCCCTCGACATTGACAAAGAAGCCAGCGCCGTATTTGGGGTTGCGCTGGACAAAGGACATGTCGAGTCCGCTGGCGAGGCCATCCTCAATGGAGATGACACCGGCGCGATCTTGCAACGTCAGCAGGTTTAGTAGCAGGAAGAGCCTTGTAAACATACAGTCAACGCCCAAGGCTTCCCAGGCAGCGTCAACCTCTGGCGATCCCTTCTGACGATATATGTTCTCCTTCAGAAAAGACCCATTGAAGTGCTTCGTCGAGTACGTGACGTCAATATCGCGAAGCACAGGTGCTGTCGATCAAACGGTCAACCGTTGGAATCCACTCAACCCAGCCCGCCATGGAGCCGTGTCTTACTTACACCATTGTGTTGTATGAGCCGCGCAAGAAGCATCAAGGCGACTCGGTCGCGTCGCGAGGTGGGCTCCGACACGCATGGAGACGAGGCTTGTGAAGATGAGCACGGCAAGCGCAGTCATGTATTTTGTTATTCGTTTGGTCCATGACCTTTCAGAGGGAAGTGACTGGAGCGACTCGGCGTCCTCCTCAGACTCGTCGACGCGGTCTGCGAGGGGTTTAGATGGGATCTCTTCCTTGGAGAACATGTTGAGGCAGTCTTGAACGACAATCGAGAGGAAAAAAAATCAAAGTTGGGATAACGGCAGGCTCAACTGGTGAGACGGGATTCTGAAGAGGAGAAATGAGTGCAGGTGAAGCTTGGGCTCAAGTTTTGGGGGAGGGAGAGCTCCTGTCGTGGGCTTTGCGGATCGACGTGAGGCGGGATGTCGGGAACAAAGAAAAGGTACCTAAGCTATCAGCAAGCTGGACCACCCATTTTGGATCGACAACACACCTTCAGTGCCTATTTTTCTGCAAATCCGGCGTAGCCTCCGGGCGTAGTGGCGTTCCATGCGGGTGAGATCTCGTGTACGGCAAACGTGGGCTAGGCCGCTCCTTGTTGCCATGATGAGGTGCGATGCCGTCAGATGTGGGCTGAATGCGTCGCCAACACACCGATGCATCTATTCGGAGATGGCGGCAAGGTGGCTACACGTTTCAATAGCGCGCTGACGCTAAGAATCGGAGTGGGTGTGCGGCTGAGGCCATCACAACCAAGCCCGGGACCATGCCGAGACATGACTAGGAACACCAGTGTACTGTAGCACCACGGCAGTGAGCAAAGCCAAGGGAACGCGGGGTCGTCCTTCTGAGCTCGGTTGGGGCAGATTGAGGGGAAACCCTGTCACAGCCCGCTTCTCCAGACTATATTCATAGCGGAGGTCACGATAGGGCTGCTGTGTGTGGAGATCACAACCATTTATCTTGGCAAACCTGTAGAGTGGTGGTGATTTAAACCAAGGCTCGTATTGAAAATAGTAGAAGATGAACACGATAGGCGTGGAAGAAAACCTCCCTTTTTCTAATGGTAGCGCGCCATGTTGCACCGATCGTACCCATGGTGTCATTGATCGCTCCCAAAAGCCTCCTCTGTGGGGACAGCTCGCGTTTCTCCAACATTTGTCGGCATCACGACTTCAAGTGGATGACACCTGACCTCTACTTCCCTGGTCTCTGTAGAGGACGCGGGGAGATAAGGTATGCATGCATACCAGGCCTTCTCGCTCGTCCAGTTCAGTTCGTCGTTCGCCCACCTCCCAGCACATCCGGTTACCGATGCTGGAAGACATTGGCGCTGTTGCTCATAGGCTGGCCGAACTGCGTGCGGAGGAAATACGAGGCACGCCAGAAGCCTGTCAAACAGGAAGCGAGGCATATGTTGCCGTGGGGTCGCAGTAAGCCAGATGGGCACAAAGCACTTCTGCACGCTAGTCTCACCTGTCTGCCCGGACGACCACGCATCCGGGACAGGAAGCATGGACCATTCGCTTGCCCAGAGTAGTCAAGACGATGCACGTCGACTCCCAAAACGCCTTTGGGCATGGCAGGGCTGCGGCGTAAGGACTGCTCACCCTTGAATCTTCTAGACTTGTACGTCCAACCAGACGATCCGAGGTGGTAACCCTGGCAAACTATCGTTTCTAAACTTTCCAGAGCTGCTCGTCCGCAGTACACGTGGTGCGGTGCTGGGGTTGGCATCATCACTTGCCTGGTCACCCCGCCGACAGCTTGGCTCTTTTCTTCTCATACATCATCAACCCTTCGGATGATGGGATCTTCGCCCGTGACACCCCTCGTGACTCAACACGAGGACTTCTTGAGGCGATGCTGCTGATCCTGTCTAGTCCGGCTTGCCTTTTTGCGGCAAGCTGGGAGCCAATTCATAGCACAATAGACAGGCCAAAGCCATTTTTAGATGGGAGGTAAGTTCAGCCTAGATCGGTCCGGGATGAAGGTCGGCCCTTGGTATCAGCAGCGATGCCGAAACCGTCCAGGGTGCTCTGGTCTCCAAGCCACCGGCGCGGGTGAGGCTTTGACAACAAACATTGGTCCACCACTGATAGCTCCTCGTGCATCACCACCATATTCCCTACCCAGCCTTTGCGTGCATGGTGGCTTTCACAGTCTCACCTGCCCCTCTGCGGCTTTGGCGGCGCTGACGGCGTTCACAGCGAGAAAGGGTTGGCGAACAAGCTGAAGATCTGAGGTTCCTCTAGCCCCAACCGGTGAACACGAGAATTTGGGCAGCAGCCTTGACCAGATCAGCAAACGCCGCGAGCTTGCATGGCACGATCATCACCTTAGAAGTGGCCCCTGGCTCATCGCGGCTTCACCCGGTTAGATATGGCTGGCTGAAAGAGGGGGGGGGACGTGACGAGACTGGCTGGTGTGCGAATCGAAGGCGGTATGGCCAATCGAAGCAGCAGACGGTGCCGAACCAAAGGTTCTCGAAAGACATAAATGGTGGTGTGTCTTCTTCCGTTTCTCGACTTTCTTTCCGGATCTCAGCCTCAACCTCACACTTTACCTCGACATCACAAGAAAACATCAGTACCACCCTAAGCTATACAGGCAACAGTAAGCCTTGGTACTTGTCCATCAACAGTCCTTGTGTCTAACACCAGCTTCGCAGACCAACGAACACAAGCCAACATGAGACTCTCCGTCGCTGCCATCTTCCTCGCCGTTACCGGCATCATTGCTGCGCCGGCCCCCGTCGCCGAGCCCGAGGCCGTTGCTGAGCCTGCTCCCGGAGGCTACGGCCACTATGGCGGCTACGGCAAGTACGGTACTCCCAAGGGAGGATACAGCACCTACGGCAAATACCCCACTCCCAAGGGGGGTTACGGAAAGTACGGAGGCTACGGCAAGTACAAGAAGGATCTCAGCGAGGCTCAGGATGCCGAGGAATAGTCGAGTGATCCCTCGATCCTGTCGTGGGATGCGCGTTGATCAATGGTCATGTAAAGCGACACATGGCGGGCGCAGCAGAGTGTGATTGGTTCTGGAAACTTACAAGAATTAATGTCTCTCCTTTAATATCCTAATTAATACACATCAAGTACGAAACATCATCAGACCTGGATGTCTCGGCCCCATGGTGACGTAGATTGGCTCACGCGGTTGTTCGAAACGGCGTGAAAGCAACATAAAGAACAGTGAAACTGTTCGTTGCGACGAACTAAAACATTTCACAAGTTTCAAGCAGCATATTCTCTGACCTTCTTGTTCTTGTTCATATATACAAGCCCGCGGATTGAGTTGCGGTTGGCCTCAAATGTAGTCTATGTTCACAAAGGATAACACTTATCTGTCCCCTCAACATCTCAGTCAATGATACTGTTGCGTCTCTACAGTATTGATCTCACAATTTCCGGCTGAATATAACAGTGCTATGTATGGGTTTGCATTCGTAATGTTATTGAATATTATTTCTCAAGCAGTTTCATCTTAGCCCATCGCACCAAACATCATACGAAAGTAAGTGCAATGTTATCCCCAAGCCCTCCCAAAGAACAACATGAAGCAGAGGGTAGAAAGGAGGGACGCACTCCCCGCAACCAATCCCGATCAATTTCAACTCAGAAAGTCCCAGTCCAAAAACGAAGCCCTAACAAGCCCCCGCCGCAACATACTTACGTATCGTTTCCTCCACTCACAGAAGACAGCTCCGATGAGCTGACAGACCTTGATGAGGACAGACTAGACATGTCAACAGAAGAGACCCCGCCACTGACCGGAGGAAGCCAGGACGCAAACTCGGCAGTAGAATCCCTCCGCCGCCACCTCACTGACAAAGACACTGATGCATCGTTGAGTGAGCGAACGGTCAGCCGTCCACGCTCTAGCTCCTTGGCAGGGGCGTTTACTCGCATCTTCTCCCCTCTTTCCCGCTCAAATAGTGCCAAGTCAACGACCGGTCACCCCAAGGCTTGGGCTGTCTACGATGAGGCTGTGGACGGCGCCGAGCAGGATCAGAAGTCAAAGGAAGAAAGGTGAGGCGGAGAAGTCTCAGGACTGTCGTACACACTCGTTCAGTATTTTCTTTGTTGCAGGATCGAGTGGCGCTGGCTGCCTCTCGGGCTCGGGTGGAAATATGAAGCAAGAAAAATGAAAAAGAGCAAAGGCGTGAGTGCCAGAACGAGAGATTCATTTTTTGCAGATATAAAGATGATAGACGATGAAAGTTTACGTTCCAAAGCTGTAATTCATGACCTCGATGTAGAACGCAACATAACACCATGCTGAACGACTTGAGGGGTTATCAGGCAGTGTTCCACTCACTCACGAAAGCACCTTAACGGCGATAAACCGACGACCGCATGTAGAATTTAGCGTCTGGCAATTTTGGCTATGTGCAATGGTGAAACTATGTACAGTCGAAAGTCGAGCAAATAAGTACGCTCAGCCCACAGCAGGCAAGCCCTTAACGGCGCTCCGTCTACGCAGACACCTCAAAGGCACTGGGAGTACCAGTCGTTCTGCTTCTGGCAAGTGTAAGGGCTGGCACAGACAGTCGAGCCAGACCAGCCGTTGCCGCCGCACTGGCCCCAGCGGGGGACCGTGGGTCCGCCGGCAGCGGTGGTGGTGGCCGGGGCGCGGGACGTCGTGCTCGTGGTCGTCGGCGCACGCGTGGTGGTGGGCGCGGGGGCCGTGGCGGTGGTGAGGGTGGTGGCGACGGGGGGCGCGACGGTGCCGGTGGCGGCGGCGCGGAGGACGGAGGAGACGGACGTCCACGCGGGCTTCTTGTTGTAGCTGGCGTCGTAGAGGAGGGCGTCGCCCTGGCCGCTGAAGGTCTGGGGGATCCAGGAGTACTTGTCGGTGAAGCCCCAGACGGTGACGCCGACGCAGCGGTCGACGTCGACGCAGGCGCCGACGACGTTGGCATAGTCGTTGCCCTGACGGACGAGGGCGTCGGCCGAGGCGGGGAGGGAGGAGTGGCGGATGTCGAGCTCGGTGAAGGCGACGTCGACGTTGAGGGCGGTGAAGCGGCGGAGGACGGTAGCGAGGGCGCTGCGGCCGGGGGTCGAGCCGACGATCAGGTGGCCCTGGAAGCCAACACCATCGATGGGAGCACCGGCGGCCTGGATAATGTTGACGACCTCGAGAGTGCGGGTCGTCTTGGCACCGTTGTACTCGAGGTTGTAGTCGTTGTAGTACCTGTTCAGGGTCAGCATCCATGTTCAAAACAGCAACGTGGACGATGTGAGACGTACAGCTTGGTGGCAGGGTCAGCCTTGCGGGCAGCGTTGAAGGAGATGGGAAGGTAGTCGGTGCCCAGGACTTGGTAGAAGATGCTGTTGCGCCAGTTGCCGCTGTCATCGGCAGCCTCGTTGACAACGTCCCAGTGACGGCACTGGCCAAGGTAGTGCGCCATGACGTTGGCAATGTGCACCTCGATGATGGACGTCAGCTGCGCCCTGGTCCAGGTACCGCTGGCAACCCAGTTGGGCAGCTGAGAGTGCCAGGTGAGAGTGTGGCATCGCAAGATCTGCTTGTTGGCCTTGGCAACATTGGGGACCTTTTCAAGCCCGGGTCAGCTTCGGTTCCCTCGAGAGGGCGGCCCCTTAGGGCCCGACGTGGTGAGAGCTTACAATGTCACCCGAGGTGTAGGTGAAGACGCCTTGCGAGCGCTCGGTGCTGTCCCACTTCTGGCCGTTCTCGGGAACGACTTGTCCGAACTCGGCCGTGTTGTCAACGAAGGACCGGTACTGGGCGTCGTTCACCTGGCGCTCGTCAACGGCGGTGCCGAAGTACTCGAGGCCGGCGGCGACGGCGAGGCTGTGGAGCTGAGCCGAAACGACATTCGAGCCGAGAAGGACGGCGACAAAGACCTTGGCGAACATGGTTGCTACCTTTCGCTTGGGAGGTGCAATGGTTCTGATATCACGATGCGATGAACAAGACTGAGCATCGATGAACGGACCACTGTTTCACACGATGCCCGGCACGGGCTCGGTCTATATATGAGGTGCCACGAGGGTCATCTTAGCCATACCAAGGCGAGCCCACGAGGGGGGGGGAGGGGCCAGGGGACCAAGATCGGTGTCGCGGATATGGGGTCGTGGCATGTCGTGGGGCGACACAGAAGCAGATTGCGGCGGCGGTGCTCCTGATTTTTTGCCGTATTCATCAACGGGGACTAGTCGCCGTGCCAGGTCTGGGGGCACCTGAGTAAGGGGTTCCAATGCCGGCCCTGCCGGCCACTTTGGGCCTGGTGCCGACCCCTGCTTCTGGCCGCGCGGGGGGGGGGACTTCAGCCTATGTGCGGGAGATCGGATGGCATCATCATCTGGTATTCGTGCCCTGGATGAGAAGCGCGGCCTGGTGTCTCTTGCACGTACTCTTCTTACCTGGCCGGCCATGCTCGGTGCCCGGATGGATCGTTCGCGAACCTCAAAAGGGACGTTGCTCCAGATGAGGCCATCATGGCTTGACTCTAGACCTCCTTACCCGAGCGCCCCCGCATGGCGGCCCGCCGTTTGAGCGCATTACGTACGTGTCTCTTCTCGCCGTCAGGCTTCTGAATTGGTGTTGATCCGGCCGCTGTTCCGAGATGAAGACAGCGTTCCAGGTCGTGCCAGCGTCGCGATCCTTGCTTGCGTCCCGTCAGTGCCAATTATCCAGGCCATGGCGCTGGGCCCTCTTGCCTCTCGGCAGTCGACAGTAGGGCCAATGGGACAGAGTCTCAGAAAGCACCGTCGCCCAAAGCAGTTGTCAGGAACTTGATCCTCCACGCCCGGGGGCGTGCGGAGACTTCGCATTCAGGCTGATCTGGCTGTACTGGTATGCGAAGCTGCAGCATGCAGAGAAGGGAAACGCCATGACCTTTGCTTGCCATGCGGAGAGGTCGGGGCAGACAAATGCGGAGGCCGAATGACGACGCTCTCAGCGACCCGGCCGGGGCTGATCGGGCATCTCACGACTTGGTCATGATTACACGACTGTAGGACACACGCAGCCCAGTGCCAAGAGCGCCCGGATCTGGTCACTCAGTGGTGGCGATCCGAGGGGCGATGCAGGGGATTTATTTAAGCTTCTGGTCTTCCTTCGTGGGCATGTCTGTACCCTGTCGAGCTTGACTTCTTAGACAGTGCAAGCTGGGAACCAAATCCTTCGCTATTGGAAGTGCATCCTTCGAGATAGAGAGTCCAAATGACAGGAAATTAGTGTTTGGATTTGACTATCCTCATCCACAACGTCAGGGTGACCACGAGACTTGCTCACCAGCAGCGCCAGTCTTCAGGGGAAGCTCGAGGCCAAGGATATCCCCAACTCGCAATGCACCCACTCGGAGGGGAGCAAATTGCTTCGCCGTTCATATTGATGCATCCCTGAGGCTGCCCGAGCCACGTCTCGCGTCTTCTTGCAATCTCTCGAACTGACACCAAGCACCGCACGCCGCCCTGAAACCGACGGAGCGCTTCCATCAGTGGAAGCAATATGCTCCCCGACGGCTTTGTAAGTGACAAAGTAGACAAGGCAATGCAACAGTCCGGTCTCATAGGGGTCATGGACAAAAGGCGAAAAGAGTCATTCCACAGAACCTTGACCTCCCTCCCGGTCTTGATCCCTGGTGTTTCATCACCGCACAGTCCTTGCCCAAGTCATGGCACCAGATTCATCCCAAGTCACAGCACCGCGCCGCGCGCCTCAAAATGTCAAATGCAGTGAATTGCCAGACTGCTTCCAATACACGCCATGCGGCGTCCGTCACAAAAGCGAACCCAGTTCGCTCATACTAATGAAAAAAGGGGGACCCGTTTTGTGAAGAAGAAATACAGTAAAAGACCATCACCACCCTCTTCTTCCGGAAACGCCATGCTCTTCATCCCATTCCTAAAGACAACCATCTGAAACCACACACGGAGTTCTCACAGGCCTATCCCTGTGGCGGATACGCAACTGTTGCGCTGCCAGTATTTCACATGCACACCGTTCACCCCGTGACCCTTCTCACCCACAGCGTCGTGGGCTCATACTCGGCGTCCTTGTCGAGTCGCTTGTACGCGCGGTGCAGCTTCAGACCGAGCTCATACTCCTCGCGTTGCACGTCGGCAAGCTCAACCTTGAGCGCCTCGACCTTGCGCTTCTCGGCTTCGCGCTTGCGCAAGACGGCCTCGCTCGCGAGTAGGTTGTCGGTGGGCATGAGCTCCGTCATTTGCTTGATGGCCATGTTGATGTTGATGCGGCGGTTGCCCAGGGAGCTGAGGCGCGCATTGAGGTGGCCGACGCGATCGTTCACAGATGAGAGCTCGGGTGGCGCCGGCGGCAGCGCTTTGCTCAAGGACAGAATGGACTCGGGACGGCCGTTGGTCGCGTTGTAGATACCGGAATTGACACTGCTGCGCGGCGCCGGGCGATCGACCTGGCTGGGAAGCTTCTGGCGGGCAGTCGTGAGCGAAGGCGACGCAGGGTCGGGGCTCGTGGTGTAGGCTGAAGACATGGAGATTTTGAAGGGTTCGTCGGCGTTGATGGCGGGGCTTTCGTTGCCCTTTCGCAGAGGTCGTCGGCGATCCATGACGGAGTCTGTTTGCGGCGGGGGAGTCGGCAGGGGAGGAAGATCGGCGTCGGAAGAGGCGCGAGGGGAGCCTGCGTTGACTGATGTCGCAAACGTCGTGACACTAAATCTCGAAGGGGGCTGCACCCAATCGTCGGATGTCGTCGCAGCAGGCTGGGGTGACGGGTCCTCGGCGGCGTCCGGCAGAAGTTGAGTCGAGTAGACACTGGACGAAAATGAGGCGTGCGGGGCGTGCGCGTTGTGAGGATTGAGGCCGAGAGGGTTCGTCGGTGGTGGTTTTCTACGAATGGCCTTGGTGGGAGGCCCGCGATTAGGGGTAAAGGGCAGGGAGCCGGGTTGTTGGTTGGCGTCGGCTGCTTGGTCGCCCAGAGTGGGCATCGCATGAATCGGGGGCTGTACAGCACCTTCGGAAGTTGGAGGGGTAAGATACGACAATGCCGTCTCTTGTGCGGCCGGCGGCGGCGGCGTGGGCAGCGGACGGTCCAGGCTCATGGGCGCCACGCGGGGGCCCGTGGGCGTCGTGGCAGCGGCTGACGTTTCAGACTCGGAGGAGGGGCTGATGGGCGATAAAGGAGAGGTGACGCCGCCGGCACGAGCGACTTGGGTTGCGGCCCTCTTGCTACTCTTCCGAGGGATGTGAATGGGCGCGACCTGCGGCGTGTCCTGCACCGACTGCACAAAGGTCTGGCGGCCGCTTGCACCACGCCAGCCAGGGCGTTCGTCGATGGACATGGGCGCCGTCATGGGGGCTGAGATGGCGGGCTTGGCGCTGTTGCCGTCACCCATGCCGGGCCTCATCTTCCGGACGCGGTCGCCAAAGGCCTTCATGGGGTTCCGTTGGGTGGCCGCAGGCGGCAGCTGCTGGTGGGGTTGGTGGCTCGGGCTGCCGTCGTGGATGGGCTTTCCGGTTTGATCGTCCCATCTGGTGGTTTGACTGGGCTGACCGTGAAGCAGCTCCTTGGACCGGGTCTCGCGAAGTTGGCTCGCAGCGTTGTCCTGCTGCTTACGGCGGTCGCGGCGCATCATGGGAATCTGGCTCCGCTGGTGCGGTGAGGGCGAGGCTTGCTGTGGTTGGCGCTGGCCCTTCTCGAGCTCCTGCTGCTGCTGCTGTTTTCGCTGCTGGTCCTCGAGAAATCGTCGGTGATGCTGCTTGGCGATGTCTAGCTGGGACATGACGGGGGCCTCATCGATGGGTGAGACATTGTCATCGTCGCCGCTGAGGCGGCTGGGGGCTCGCTGTCAGTACACACAGAAGGCCTGGAAAGAACGGCCGGACGAAGGGGAGCAGGGCGGGAGCATGAAGGGGGGTTCACCGTGAAGCGGGCAGAACGAAGGGGGCAACGTACGCATCGTCACGACCTGTGAGCTCAGGCGAGCTCGGCGGTGAAATGTCGTCGGCACGCGAGCCGTATGAGCCTGGGGCGGCCACGATGGCGAACTGGTCCTCCTGCGGGGACGGCTCCGAGTAGAGAGACGAGGCGGGGCGCCAGGCAGCGGCGGTGGTGCGGTCGACGTCGCCGCGGTTGGTGTTGCGATGAGGATTTCGAGGGGGCGGTTGGCGAACGGGAGGGGCGAGTAAGTCGTCGCTGACATGAGTCTGTTAGCAGGTGCAGGCGTTGCTGGTCGTAAGCGGGCGTGCCACGAGGACGTTGTCGTACAGCCCTGTGTCACATCGGGTGGGTTTGTCTCTTATCATTGCCACTCGAGGTTGCTCCGAGGGGCACTCGCCCTTGCGTGGGTCGTGGCACGGCATGGCATGGCACGCATGGTATGTGGATGGATGACCATTGTCGTGCCATGACGTGCCGATCACACCTCGTCCCTTGCACGCGAGCGCGAGACTCTGCAGCGACGAAGAAGCAATAAACGACAGAATCGAGCACATGCATGTGCATAGCCCAGCAGAACGGCACAAAGGAAATGAGGAATGAGGAATGCAGCAAGAGGAGACTCACGGATCAGCCGAATCAACGCGACGCGCAACACCACGCCGAATCTCGTATCTTCGGGGGCTCGGGCTCGCGTCGGCAGGCAACGTCTTCTTCGTCTTGGTCCTGGTGGCGTGAAAGTCGTCGGTCCAGTGGGCGTTGGCGGTGATGGTCGTGGTGACACCGGTTGATGCGTTGTCGTTGTTGTCGTAGGGGAAGGCAAAGGGCGAGACGTCACGGCCTTGTCGGGCAGGCGCCATCGTCATCTTTTGAGGGGCACCTGCACCTGGTGCTCCTGCTCCTGCTCCTGCTTCTGCTGCGGCTTCTGCGCCTGCTCCTCCAACGGTTGCGCCCGCCGCGTTGGGCCTGAGCCGGTCCCACATTGGAGATACGTAGTTTTGTTAGGGGCGGGGGGTGAGGAGGGGGGGGGGTAGGGGTGGAGGGGGGGGCGGAAGGAGGGCTCGGTCGTGTTTGAGGTCAGGGTCCCTTGGAAATTAGCGCTCAGGCGCCTGTACTCCGCCTGCTTCCGCTTCTGCTTCTGCTTCTGCGTGGAACGAAAGCCGAGTGCAGGCGGGAGATGCTGTTGGAACCCGTCCAGCGCCTCGAGGCAGACAGAGACAAGGCGAGACAGCGGACGCTGGGACTACATCAACAGGAGAAGATGCCTCAATCTCAATGCACCGATTCTTCACACACTCACACCCACACACGCTGGAGGGCTGCCCGAAAGTATTTGGAAGCACTGTCTGCATGAGATGTCGACGATGTTCCCTGTCTTCAAACAACCGGTTCGCTTCCCGATCCGAGCCAGGAAGACGGGGTGCCTTGCCCTGACGTCGTGGGTGTGGAGGAAGGGGTCGTGTTTCAATTGGCCTCGGCGGCTGACGGTTCGAGGAGAAAGCTGTGTTGTGTTGTGTTGTTCGGCGTGTATGTTTATTTTCGTCTTTTCGAGGGGGGCGATGCGCAGGAGCTGTGTGGCTGTCGGAGCCAGTAGTTGGGATGACGACGGATTTGGGGGCCTCGAGGCCAAGATGCAACAACAATAAATCCACCGTACCGTTGGATGCTGGAGGCGAGGCAGACAGTTGCGACAGGTGTGCTCACAGCAAAGACGCAAGACTAAGTGGCAGAAAGGACGACAAGCCTGACCATGCCAAAATGGCAGCGCGGGACAGAGAAAGAGTGACGGCGAAAAGAAGCAAGACAGACGCTGCGCAACGGAAGAGAACCGCCCAGCCGAGGAGAAAGGAGGACAAGAAGTCTTTTCTCGCGAGATTCGTCAACAGAGAAGGGCAGATGCTCCCATTCATATGAGGATCACGAGTCCCCCTGGCGCCCGGTCGTCGCATGCACTACTTGGGGTTAATTACCTGCCTTTATTACCTACCTGTCTTACTTGTTGTGCCTTGCCAGCCGGCACACACGCGAATGTCAACAGACATCAGTCATGTCATGCCACGGGCGGCACGGTATCATCAGACGGTTGGTTGGCTGACGGGGGGGGACATAGCTAGACTGGGCTGGGCTGGACTGCGGCAGCTCGGTGCTCACCACCTGTACGTGCACAGCGCCTGGCCTCGCCTAAGGTACCTGCGCTAGCTGCTGTCGGCGGTACGACGCTGTCATCCTTTTGTGCCTCGAGTCGAGGACTGGCCCGTCTGGGCAGTCAACTTGGCCAGGATCAAAGGGGCCTGGCGTCTGTGCCTGCGCCAGCTGTCGAACCATCCAAGCCATGTGTTCCTCTCATCAGCCTGGCCGTCCTCATCAGCCTGGCCGTCCTCATCAGCCTGGCACAAATCGCAAGCCATGACCTCCGTTGGCTCAGCCCTTCCGTCTGCGGATGTTTCCCCGTTTCAACACTACCGACCCCATCACCAACCATTCTCCCCCTAACCCTACCTTACCTATCCTACGATATACTTCCCTGAAAAGCGGCCTGCAGCTTGAGAGGCGACAGCCCGGTGGGGCAAATGTCAGGGGCCGCGGCGCCGTTTCATCCCCGCCCCCAGGGGTCCAACCACAGAGGACATTCCTTGAAGTCACCAGGCCTGGCTCCCCTTTGGGCTCCCCTCCCCCAGTCATCCAAAGGACCTCCTGGTCCCTGCACCAGGCGTCGGCCCAGCTCAGTGAAAGCCAAAGCGCATCACAATCTGCCTTCATCAACTTCTTGTAATGAACACCTCACCTCCCCCCTGCACCGGGGCCACCTTCCCGTCGGCATACTCAGGCCGTCCGGGCTCAGAGAGATCACATCTCGGCAGTGTTTCTCTCCTGCCTGACTTGGTAACGGGAACTGCTGCGTGAGGGGGGGAACAGGGGCGCGGAGGCTGCGGCTCGGAAATTTCACGACCAAGGAAGGTCGTTCTTTGTGTTTCCCGGAATTGCCTTGGTGCTGCTGCTACCTACTCCTGGAAGCTTGCCTGCTTGGCTTATTCAGAAGCACAAGTTGCTGGCCGCCCCGACCTGATGGACAGCTGCCTCTTCCCATGGTTACTTGGAGATGGCCCCGCCGCTCCGGGATGCGACGCCGATCCGGACGGCGAGACCAGACGAAACCGAACCGAGGCCTAGTGGGGATGGATGCGCTTGTGCTTTTTTACCTCTCGGGTCTTCAGACGAGGGGTCTGAGGGTGTCGCCTGCGCTGTCTGTCAGTGTCGATACGGGCCTGGCCTGGGCTGGGCGAACGAGACGAGAGGGAGGGAACATGTTGACGTACGACCATGCTCGGTCCTTGCCTGTCCCTTGCTGCCGACAATTTGTCATGATCATCAGTCCTCACAGCTGGCACATGGGGTCCTCGAGGGTTGCGATGCCTTGCAGGGACGGAAAAGCCACGACGTTTCTTCTTGCGACGAGAGCTTTTCTGAGAAAGGAAGCTCTCCAAGTGTCACATGTCTTCTCGAAGGACTGCCCTACGATCTGCATACTGTCCTAGGGAAGATCTCCGACAATGTCAGTGTTTGATCGCAGAAGGGGGGGCATGCAACGAAGTGCTCGGGCGCCATTCAGCCTCGATGGGACGATCTGGCATGTGCTTGAACACAGACAGGGTCGCGATGACCTGCAGGAAAGCCACGATGTCACGTTGGGAGTGTTGGAGTCGAAAGTCAGCCATCATGGCGCAGGCGCGTCTGGCTGTGCATTTTGACTTCTCGCCAAACCCTCTTTGCTGGCTTTGAAACAATCTTATGCAAGCCTCGCTCGCAGGCCCAGCTTGCAGATGGCCTGACTTGCAGATGAATCCTGCTGAAATCAGTGCAGTGTCAGGTCACATGCATACCAGCAAGAACACACACGCTCTCCATGATATGAACCACTTTTGACGATGAAAATCCCATATGCGCCAGGGCGATGTAACCTCATGCGTTATGCTCCAGACAAAAGATCATCCTCGGTCCACAAAGCGCCCAGAACCAGAACCCCGTGCTTGAGCAACACCAGGTTCTCCGAAGAAAGTCCCAGAACCCAGAACCGCCGTCAGATCCACGCCCTCGCCTCGACCCAGACGGCGAACCCAACGCAGACACCCGTGACCCCGTGCAGCACCGACACGCCTCGTCCTGCCGCCGTGCTCGGCCCCGGCACTCCCTTGCTCGGCGCCGCGCTGCTGGTGCTCCGGCCCCCGCGGCCCTCGTGATCGACGTGGAACTCGTCCGACAAGCCGGCGGGCGCGCACGCCGTGCCCTCGGCCAGGTCCATGACGACGCTCCACTGTCCGCTGGCACAGCGCTGCCACTGGCGCGTGAGGCAGTTCCACTGTCCTTCCGATGAGCAGGCGGCGCCGGGCGATTGTTGACGGCGCGTCAAGGGGAGAGCCGGCGGTGGCGGTGCTGGTGATGATCGACGCGGCTGTGTGTGGAGCTGGGCGTCGCTGGTGAGATCTCGCCGTGTTGATGCCTGACTGTTTGCGTTTTCTGACCTCGGCGAAGACGAGGCTACGGCGACCAGCAGGGCAAGAAGCAGGCTGAAAAGTGTCGACGTCTTCATGTTGGTTGTTGTCAAGTGCATCGTCATGTAAAGTTGCTCTTCGTGATCGACAGTCGAGTGTCGCCCCGTCACCGGCTACCGAGCAGTCCCCTTCTTCATATACCCTCCCATTTCCCTCCATCACGGCCCAATGACTCCGTCGCCCGCGCCCTCGAGTCTGAATCACCACCATCAACCGCCGCATCCCGCGTTGCTGCCCAGCGCCTGTGGCCCCAGCGGGACGGACGTGGTGAATGCCGATTGGGCGGCCGGGGCCCCGTCACTCGCTTCACCGCACGGCATCGAGGGCTTGGCGTGGGCATGATTGTCTTGCGAGGGCCAGCGGCGGTCAGGGTTCGCATCGAAAATTCGATTTTCTGATACCAAGGTCGTCGTCGATGTGCAAGGTCGTCGTCGATGTGCGTCGTGTCATCCATGATTGTGCATGGGCAGCTTTTCTGTGCGCAAGGTGCCCCACGGAAAGGTAGTAGGTATCCCTGATGTGACGATTCTTGTAAACGGATTCGTCGGGGGCTTTTTGCACCGCACCTCTCGCCATGCACAGCGAGCGCTCGTGCCTCCACGAACACCCAGTCTTCCGTGCCTCGACCCTACACTGCGCTCCCCCCGGCCTTGCCGCCGGCTTCCTCCCCGTCCCAAACCGCCCGCCCCGTACCGCCGGCCCGGACCCTGACCTGCGCGACGTCCCGCAGCTCAAAGCCCTTGGCCTGCTCCTCCTTTGCCTTCGCCAGAGCCCGGCGTCTGGCTCGGCGGCGCAGAATGAACCAGATCAGGCCCGCTATGAGGACGAGACCGAAAAGAGTCGCAATGGGGAGGGCGATGGCGATGGCCGTGGCGTTGGCATTCGACAGGAAGGCAGGCGCGTCTGTCCGGCTTGTGAGACTGTGCTCGCTCGTAGACACGCCTGGCTGACGCGCACCCGCGGTCTCGTCGTGTGCCATGTGTACGGGCGACCTGTCGCGGAACTACCTTTCGGAGATCAGGGGGCTGGGGTGTTGCGGAGATGATGTGTGGTTCGTAGAGATGCAGACGAGCGTGTCAATCGCGTCGTGACTTGATTTGGGTCCTTCGCATCTGATATAACATGTCTCCTAAGTAGCAGACGTCAACCTGGAGTTTGCTGTTTGCGCCACCAATCTACAGTTCCGGTGTCTCGTGCCGGTCCTTTGTCAGTAGAATGGACCACACCACAAAGCCGTGGCCCGTGGCGCCCGCCTGAGAATTGCCATTCATTGTCTCGCTCATCCACCTTCCAGCCCGGCCAGCCAGAAGCAGGGCATGCGCGATGCCTGCGGTCGGTCGGTATGGGGAGACGTGTCGTACAAAACGTCTTCAGCCTAGCTCCCGATAAATTTGTCCACTACGGGCTCGTCACAGGGTGGTCCGGGGGGGAGGGGGATGGATGGTTTTCTTCGCATTGTTCGTATTGTTCTGTCTATTATGCATTATGACCTCCCCTTGCACGGCATGATCCGCTCCAGCTCTTGGTCGGTGCCATGGACATGTTCCCTCCTCGTGGTGCGTTCCTTTCCACTTCCTACTTCTATAACCATCATTTGTGACATCCTTCTCTCTGCAATCCGTGGGACTTGTACAACGTGAAATCCAAAAACCAAATGCGCCGCGCTGAAATGCAAGAAACATAGAAAAGAAAACGCGCCTAGTCGTACACTGCACAATTTGCTGCTGCCTACCCGCGGCTTACTTCCAGAAGCGACCCTCGGTCCCATTGTGGTGCGGTGGGTACTTGGCGCTGTACCAGAGCCCATCGTCGGGAGTGTGAGTTGTCGACTCCGGCACGGGAGCCTCCGTGATGCTTGAGATGAGAGTGACGAGAGTCGTCGGCGTGGGCGCCCAGCTCGTGGGCCCCGCTGAGCTGACAGACTCTGAGGGCACAGCGCTGGGTGCTGACCACACAGGCACAGAGGGCTGTGAGGCATTGGCAGAGGGCAGGGCCGAGGAGACCTCAATCGAGGAAGACACGGTCGAAGGCCCTGGCGCGCCAATAACAGGTGCAGAGTTGGACGGCGCAGGTATGGACGTCGGCTCCCATCCGGCAGGAAGAGATGTGGTCGGCGCAGGCTCAGGAGACCAGACCGGTGCCGAAGAAGGCAGCTCGGGCTCGGGCGCCCAGATGGGAGGCACGGCGGCGGCCGTGGAGGTGGAGGTGGAGATGGTGGTGGTCGATGCAGGGTCAGGCAGAGGCACTGAAGGCGTAGTAGAAGGTGTGGGCTCAGGTTGAGGAGCAGGAGCGACAGGAAGGGTGGTAGACGTCACCGTGCTGGTGGAGGAGCTCGATGTTGTCGTCGTGGATGCAGAGGTCGAAGTCGACGGTGCAGTTGTCGGCGTTGTTACTGATGTTGTCGTCGATGTGGAGGTCGATGTCGCGCTCGTCGAGGTCGAGGAGGTTGTCAAAGTCGTCGCCGTTGGCCCGTACACGGTCACAGTGACCGGGGATTTGTCAGGCTTGCCTTTGACAGGCACGATCGAGATGACGGGCACCGAGGAGACGCGAACGACAGTATCGGTCACGCGGTGGGTGACGGTCGTAGGCTTCGGCGCCTTGGTGACGGTGACGGTGGCCGAATCGCAGTCGTCGCAGTCGCCATCACCGTTGCTGCCGTCGACATTGACAACGGCCCAGGTGGGCTTGGGGTCATCTGCCCTGGCGCGCATGCCGTTGACGACAGGCTGAGCGATGGCCCGCGCCGAGAAGCTGAGGAGAAGAGCGTTTGTGAGGCGCATCTTGACGGGGTCGTGATGCAGACAGACTGTTGCAAGTGGGGGCGGGGCACGCGCTTCAAGACTCAAGATCTCAGATGGAAAAGAGACGTGGGAGGATCGTCAGTCGCAGAATCGCTGTCGTGCGCGAGAGTCCAGACAAAAAGTGGAAAGGTCGCAGGAACCGAGTCAAAGGCTGCCATGATGTTAATGTATGGATGCCGGGGTGGGCACTCTTTGGCAGAATTGAAGATGGCTGGCGAGAATCGCATGTTCACGATAGGGTCATAAATGTGGTGGTTGGGAGAGATTTGGCGGGGTTGCAGCCGCTGCACGTCTCGCATCTGGACGCGCGACACGGCGGGTGACAGGGGTTGGGGGGCCATCAGGCCACACAATTGGCCAGGACGACGTAGGTGGACCCTGGTGGCCTTGCCTGTCTTACCAGCCACTTGCATTTCCAGCCACCAGGAACTGGTCTCCCATTGGCGCGACCGAATACATGTTCGTCCAAAATGCAGAAGAAGAAAACGCCTCAAGGCTGTGAAACCATGGCATGGCATTCTGGTTTACTGTTGAAGATAATCTGCATGTGCATGTGAAGCCTTCGAGTCAGCGTCTTCAAGCTGTGAACTTACCAGACGTGTCCAAGAGGCTGAGGTGTGGCTGTACTACGCGAACAGGCAGAATGTATGGGGCACATGTGGCTTCGCAAATGACGACAGACTTTTTGCCGAGCATGACAAGCTCCACCTGCTTATGCAAAGCATTTGCTTGGTGAGCTTCGATGAGCTTCGTCCGTCACGCCTCCCGTCCTCCCGCTCGAGTGGGTGGCACAGGGCACAGGTCGAGACGTGTGGCCTGTTGAGACGTGTGGCCTGTTGATGGGGTTGATCGCGAGGCGGTGCACTTTATGGGGAGTCTTGGCTGGGAGGACTGGCAGGACAGACAGTGTCGAGAGAGAGCTCGTGCCACTGACGATGACGTTGTCCCAGTGCGCCAGTGACACCACTCTTCGCTACACGCCTCTGTAGGGCAGGCACCATCCTGGGCAGGCAGCTTGGGCAGGCACCTTCGTGGACAGCTCAGGGCAGGCGAACCCAACGAAAGACCTCCTGCCTTACCTGTTAGTACGGCTCGGCGCACTCCACGCCGCACGGTCTAAGCCACTGCTGGTTCAGCCTAACCATCACTTGACCACATTCCCAATCTCGCGTTCCGCCTCTGTCCTCGTACCCCTCGTCACCCTAAGCTGCTTTCACTGCCTCTTCGTGCGGCGTAAGCTCGCGTCGCGTTTTGCCCCTCCACTCCGACCGACCACACACATCTATAAACCCGACGACCCCTCCATCCGAGCTGACCGCATCAGCCCGAGCTTCGAGTCTCCCCCCGCATTCCGCTGCTCCCGCCTGAAATCCTCCCCCGAAGCTCCCACGACGAGAATCATCCGACATTGCGACACCCCATCAGATCATGTCTGGGTATCCTGGCTACGGCGGCCGTACGTTTTTTTCTCCAGTCGCTGCACTGACACGGATGGATCCTGACAGCTTCCAGATCAAGGCTACGGCCAACAGTACCCCCCGCAGCAAGGTGGCTACGGTCAGCAGTATCCCCCTCAGGGCTACCCTCAACAGCCTCCGCCAGGCCAGTATGGCGCGCCCCCCGGTCCCCCGCCCGGTCAGTACGGCGCACCGCCTCCGGGCCAGTATGGTGCACCACCAGGACCGCCCCCTGGCCAGTACGGAGCACCACCAGGGCCTCCTGCTGGCCAGTACGGCGCCCCGCCCCCCGGACAGTACGGCGCCCCGCCACCCCAGCATCAACAGTACGGCGCGCCCCCTCCAGGACAATACGGCGCGCCCCCTCCCCAACATCACAGCGGCCCCCCCACGGCACCATCCATCGGCTACGGCGCCCCTCAGATCATCCAGTGGGATGCTTCACATGACGCTGCTGCGGCACGTCAGGCCATGAAAGGCTTCGGCACCGACGAAAAGGCCCTCATTCGCAGCCTCGCCACCAAGGATCCCCTTCAGATCGACGCCATCAAGACGTCCTTCTCTCGCCAATTCAAGAATCGCAGCCTCGAGGCTGACATCAAGTCGGAGACGAGCGGCTGGTTCGAAAAGGGTCTGATTGCCATTGTACGCGGTCCTCTGCTGACGGACGCTTTCGACATTCGTTCCGCCGTCGATGGGCTTGGCACCAAGGAAGTCGTTCTCAACGACGTCCTCCTCGGCCGCTCCAACGCCGATCTGAAGGCTATCAAGAACTGCTACTGGAGCACGTTTCACCGCAGCATGGAGAAGGATGTCGCGAATGACCTCTCGATGAAGACGAAGCGCCACTTCGAGATTGTACTCGCCGCCAACCGGGCTGAGGATTCGGTTCCCGTAGTGCCGCAACAGGTCGACCAGGATGTCATGGACATTTATCGCGCGACCGAAGGCAAGATGGGCACCGATGAGCTGGTCGTCTGCAGCATTCTCAGTACACGCAACGATAACCAGATCCGTGCCATCGCCTACGCCTACGAACAGAAGTTCCGCAAGAGCCTCGAAGCCGTCATCAAATCCGAGTTCTCCGGCCACATGCAGGACGCACTGCTGTTCCAGGTGAGGAACGCGGCAGACAAGTACATGCACGCCGCCATGCTGCTCGAGGACGCCATGGCGGGGATGGGCACCAAAGACCACCTTCTCGTGTCGCGCGTGGTGAGATTTCACTGGGACCAAAGCACATTGGCCAACGTCAAGGGGGCATATCACAAGAGGTACGGCAAGAGCTTGGCCAAGAGAATTGATGGTGAGACGAGCGGGGATTACAAGAGGTTGATGCTCGCATGTGTCGGCGAGCACATTTGATGACTACGATGGCGCGTGAACAGTACTGCAGCCGGCGTTTGGGCTTTGGTTTCATGACCTCGGGGAGCATCTTATGTATACCTTTTTCAATGCACTTCTATTCAATTCAGTATGGTGGTGGTCCAGTCGGAGACTGATACTACATCTCGCTCTTTTTTCGTGCTCTGAGGCCATCTTCCCCTTCACGTTAGATCTCATGTTCCCGATACCATTTTATCAAGATCAGTACTTTGCGTACCTGCACCTCTGCTTGATGGTACATCAAGCATTCGAGCCTCTCGGCCTGGTCTCCGGTCTCAAGTTCCCAAGGATGCCCCTGATGCTCGGTCTCCATTTTCACATAGCCGTCTATGACAGGAGAGCCTCCCAGTCAGACGAGGTCTATTGAAGTGGCCATGACGAGATCTAGAGTGTCCGGGAATTTCTCTGACAAGGGCGTCAATGTGGATTGTCCGATAGAGAGAATAGTGAAATCAAGTCGAAAGGCCTGAAAGCAATACATCCGCACAACTACTCACTTTACATCATGCACCAATGACAGGTAGACCTGGCTTCTTTGGGCCTACGATAACATCAAGCATGACCTGTGATGACCATCCCTTTGTCGCGAACTCATGACGCTGTACGTGACCAGTATAAGCGCTTTGGTATCGCAGAATCCGTCTTTGAGTGGCTCGCACAAACGTAGGATTAGTTTCGAGTTGGCGTGATACATTATCGTTACAACCAATGCAAGATCATTGCAGCAACGGCCATCGGAGAAAGGAAAGTGTTTTGTAGAAGGGCGCCAGCCGGGCCAGGCTGTCGACGCTCCGGCTGGGGCGGCCGGGGCGTGGCAGGGACCGGGGTTGTACATAAAAAGGTCCGGATCTCCGGGCATCCTTCCTCCGTTCCGCCCACCTGTCACTCTCTTCTTCTCTGAACACAATCTTCGAAAAAAGAACCTGGGGTTTCCTTTGCCTCGAGATCTCTGCTTCCCTTGAGACAGCCCTTTAAAGATCATCATCGGTGTCCTTGTCATTTACGTACGAGACATCAGTCTCTCAGTCCCCATCACTAGCCAACATCACATTGGTCTACTTTACCTGAAGGTCCTCGACCGCAGTCATACATTACATGTTAGTACTTATCAACGTCGCTGTACGCCCGCCATAGGACCAATTCATGCTGAGAAGCCACACAGCAAGCAGAAGTGTCCCCTCGGGAACCACAGAAATGGCGACAGACTTCGTCGGCATATCTCTTATCGACCATCCTACATGGTGCTACACGGACCCCGCAGGCCTCCCCCCCGAGTTCCTCCCGTACACTGCCACCCATTTCTGGCCCGACCAGCTGGACAACCCCTCAGAGAATCGCTGCGACGAGTTCGTCTGCGCTATCTTCTCGTCCTGGGATGAACTCCCGCGGTCCATTCTCCACCCGTGGACACCTGAGCAGGAATTGCAGGCCCTCCTGCGCCTCGACGGCCTCGTCAACGCCTTCCAACTCTACCTGCCCGCCAACCCCAATGCCTTCCGCGACTGGGTGCTCCGCTTCCAGAACGCCATGGACACCCGCCAGACAGCGGCACGCAAGCTCCTCGCAACGACGACGGCCGAGCGGCAGCGCGGCTGGGGCACATGGCGCCGCCACCAGGCCTGGATCGCGCGCTGGCAGTACATCATCAACCTCCGCAACCAGGTGATCCGCAACCGCCTGCGCGTCAACCTCGGCATCCGACGCGTCAACGACTTCTAGGGCGAGCCGGGACCGTCGCCCGTCAGCCGCCCCGAGTGGCGCGGCCTGCGCTACCCCGAGATCGTGGCCCGCGCCGACTGGTCCATGCCGCTGCCCTGGCTGCTCAGCGGGTACGCGGCGCGCCTCGACAGGGACCCCGAGGCCGTGGCGTCAGCCTTTTGGAGGCTGCTCGCACCGGACCAGACGGTCGAGGGCTTGCCTGCGGGCTACGGCATGGGCGTGGAGATTCCCGTCATGGGCAACCCCCGGCCTGCTCTGCAGCAGCCTCCTTTTCTGCAGAATGCTGGGGGCCTGGCACCTTGGAGGCAGATGCAGCGCCACGTGGCTGCTTCGCAGTTTGGTGTTTCTTCGTTAAGCCTGCGCGAGACGATGGAGCAGATGGAGGAGAACCGTGCCCCGAAGGAGGCGGACAGCGGTGTCGTTGCTTCGACTGGGGAAGATGAGTGAACTGGTCATTGAATTGTGGAGTGGCGATGGAATCGGAGTTTTCTGGCTTTGTTCTCGTTTCAAGGATTGTATGTTGCTCGCTGGCAAGCTTAGCAATATTGTGATGGCAGGGAGTTAGAAAGGCGTCCGGCTGAACTGGTCCCGGAAGAATGGCCAGCGGACACGTCATGCCACCGCTCAAGCTTCAGCCATCATTCCGGCATCCTTGGGGGTAGTCTGGGCTCTACCTTGCTGCATGGCTTGTCACCAGTTTTGTACTTTGATGGACACGTTCTCTCTGGTAAATAGGAATTCTCCACTTTCGCACTATTACATGCCATGTGCTCGATGAAAAACTGTACAGAGGGGCGAGCGCGTGAAAACGACTCTCTCTGTTGTTTTTGCATTTGAAACAGCATTCATAGAGGGCACTGTACGGTATGCTGCGATCACCCTGGCTTTGAGAGATGAGATGCGTTCAAAGACACCGACAGATGCACTCGCTGGGCCTCGCGATAGTACCATAACTAGCGTAGACGAGAATAGCAAGCCGGCTACAATGTCAGAGAACACGAGACCCCCAGGGATTAATGTATAGAGCTGGTCGATCAGGATGCGGGAATTTGGTCCCGCAAAAGGACCATCGGGAAAAAAATCACGGTTGCATCAGGATCAGTGTCGTCCATGATTCAACAGGACAAGATTGGCAATTCACTGCAGGCCATCCAACATGGCCTCACATGCAAGCAATACGGACAGGACAAGCAAGCATGTAAGAATGGACGTTCCGACACTTGGAACATAGTCTTTCGCACGGCAGTAGTCAATCTACGGCTTACCTTGTATCCGTTGTCACGAATACGTAAAGCCTCTTGACACCAGACACAAGCGACGTCTCTGCGCAGCCTCTCTGCGCAGCCCCTCTGACTGCGCTTCTCGGCATGAGAAGGCGGCCAGGTCGTAGTACATAGGTACCTAAGGTAGGTAGGCACGATTGTTGATGATCGCAATCAATTCCACAATCAATTCCATCGTCGAAAAACTGTAGGATCCAGCCCATCTGCACGTTGATGGCCAGGTGCCTCCCCAGGTACCTCAAGGGAGGTACCTTAAGGGAGGTACCTGAAGGCAAGGCACCTTAGGTACCTAAGGTATAAATAGTATGTGGCCAGAACAGACCGCCTTCCTATTATGGTCAACAGTGGTCCTCAGGGCACGTCCCTGCTCGGCCGTGTCGAATCCCATCTCTCTCCACACCTGCCTAGTCCGCTTACATCGCCCTCACTCCAACGCTTTTTTGTGCCTTACCTGGGCTCACGACATCCCGATGCTATCGGCATCGATGCTATCGGCATTTTCTTCCTTCTGTCAAGGTACACCTCACCGCCGGCATGGATGCCTCAAGGAGAGGAGCTTTTGGGTGACGAAGCTACTACAATGTACATGTGACCCGACCCAGCAAGACGCTAATTTGGACCCACACCTAAATATTAGTCATTCTATAGCTTTTTCGTTTTCGTATTTCCCGTCACAATTCTTCCTTTCGTACATCGTCTCAGGATATCGACGGCCACGCGCACTCCATCAGACTCGTCTGGCTCATACTGCTTGTGCTTGCAGGTTCCCGAGAACCCTCTGTTACCTTGGCGCATGGCATCGCGGGGTAGACTAACCTGTCAAGCATTCATCGGAACTCAATCTACGCGCTGCCGTCGAATGCAACTGACTTAGGTGCCACTTGGCGCGTCCACGGCCCCCTTACCGCGTTGAGACCCTGTGGACCCACTCGTCTGACGCGCCTCACACCAGGTCACGACCGCCTCTCGTCCATTGAGATTATCCATCGACTACAGCGGCACGGCAAGCTCTTGCTGGATTTTTGTCCCTGTTCAACATGCCACCCGAGCTAGGGGGGAGCGCAAGCTCGTCGAACGGCGTTGACGTGGACGGCGACCATGGGATGGCCGGGACTGAGCAAGGCACACGCGTCAGTAGCCATGAGCTGGCCTCCGTCACGACAGAGCAGCGAAAAGATGCCGGCTCCATGCCCAACGGCCAGCCTGCTGCTACGACCTCCTCTTCTTCGCCGCAGATGAATGGTGGCCAGGCTCTGAATGGACAGTCGAACGGTCCCCATGGCCCCTCTGCACCCGACGCACCTAGTTCTGGAACAAAGCTCGCGTCTCGTCCCAGTCGACATCTCGGCAGCCCGTCGACACCTCTGTCGTTTGAGGAGCAATGTGCAAGCCTCGGCCACGCCTTTGACAAGGCCCCCGCTGAGGTGTTGCGACGACTCGTTCGCGACTACTGGCAGAAGACCCTCGTGGGCTCCGATTACCACACGACCTTCATCGTATGTCTGCTGCTTGGCTACTCTTTTACTGTCCATGTTAACAAATCGTGCAGATGCGCATGGTCGCAGAGCAACTTCCTGCCGTAGGCAAAGACACGCTTCGCCAGCAGCTGGCCACATTTGTGGCACCAGCTCTCGGCACCGCAGTCGCCCAACAGCTCAGTACAGGGCAGATTGAACGGGCCATGCCCGCGCTCGTCTCCAACGGCAGCGACGCTTTCATGGCAGCTTGTCTCTACAAGTGTCTCGCCACTATAGGCGCACGACAACTGGTCGATGCCCTGGCGTCCGCAAAGCGTTTAGGCTTTGAGTTGACGGATTCTGTGGAGCACGGAGAACGGATCCGCCCGGCCATCTCGAACGTGCAGACGGAGATGCAACATTCGGCTCCTGTTCCCGGTATCTATCGGTGTGCGCCTTGCGGCCGCCACTTTACCAACAAGGCAGCCCACCTCTACGTAAGCATCGCCGTCTCTTTCCCCCCCTGCCTCGCCAGGTGTCCCGATGCCTAACTCCCTGACAGCACATCGCCAAGCTCAAATGTACAGAGCCGCCAAAAGCGCCAGTCGTGAGCCGGTGCGCTGCCTGTGGCGCCACCTTTTCGACAGCTGGCGGCGTTGGCTATCATGCTGGCAACAACGTCTGCGGAGGCTACAGTCCTGAACCCAACGACCCGCGTCCTCCGCCTGCCGCCCATCATCAGATGTCGCAGCCTCAGCAGCAGCAGCAGCCGCAGCAGCAACACCCGCAGCAGCAACCTCAACCTCAGCAAGAGCCTCAGCACCGCCAACCTGACCAACATGCCCACGGCGCGCCCAAGCACGCCATCTCCACGACACCTATACCTCTGCCGAAGCTACCCTCTGCTGCGTCCGGCAGTGCCAAGCCTTTGCACTGGAAGCCGACGCTGATACCAGGGCCGCTGACGCCTGCTAGCAAACCTCCCCCTCCCCCTACAGACTTGACCCTCGTCCGCAGTGATGTGCAGGCCCACACCCAGCGCCCTATCCAGTCTCATACCCCGGTCCCGCTTCCGTCGTCTGGCTTCACGCCTGTGCCGGCACGTCAACACGGCCAGCACACGCCACGCTCACAGCAGCACACGCCGGTCCAAAGGCACGCACTATCATCTGCCACTAGGACGCCCTATTCCGGCTTTCGACAGGAGTCTGGTGAACTTCAAAGGGCCCTGGGTCAGCTTACGAACGAGCAACGCGCCGACTATTACGATCGCATGGCAAAGCAAGAGCATGCCTACGAAGTGAAGGTGCTGAATGCCAAACGGGACTTGACCGGCGAGGCACAGGTCACCAAGCTCAAGAGCCTCAAGGCCTGTTTCGCCGCGGCGCAGAGTGGCGTGCGTCAGAGGTTCGGCATCAAGCTGCGCGGCCGACGGCCCGCTGCCGCCACGGCGTCCGAGCACGCTCGTGTCGACTCTGACGCGATGACGCCCACGGAAGGGCGGCGTGTGGTGCAGACGGGCCATGCCCAGAACGGCGCGCCGGCCCAACCACCGGGTCCTCGGGTCGCTCTTTCGGACATGAACGGCGGGCTTGCGGGGTCATCTGCGACGGCGGCAACGGAGGACCCGACGGTCCATACGTCACCGTCGCGGGCGCGGGGTGGGTTCGTGGCGCACAATGATCCTTCGCCTGCTCAACTGCGGGAGCGGCTCGGCCAGCCCCCCAAGCCTGCGCGGCCTCTTCCCCCGCCTATTGATATCGAGTCGAGCGACGACTCTGACAGCGACATTCCTGGCGTCTAGCATAGCGGAGGAGGCTGGGAAGGTTGAAGAGTGGTGCGGCTGCACGAAGCACGGGATCAACCGCCGGTCGGCACTACGGGGGAGACAGCGGGCTACCTCTGCGAGGGCATGGTTCACGGTCACCATGTCGGGATCGACACAATCGCTGGCCGAGGCGTCAGGGATGAAGAAGTACTTGGATGATGGCCAACTCGGGAGAAACATCGCGGCGGCGTTCCCTTGGGACTCGGTCATCACCGAGAGAAAGACACTAACTGGCTCCAGCAAGCCTTCTTGAGCAGCACCGCGAACGAATTTGGAGATGGCTAGGTGGAGCTCTGTAGCTCTGTCGATCAGCCAAGTCTCCATACGAGATTTTCCCACTGGGGCGGATCGGCTGGGGTGGATAGCAGGTTATTTTGCAAGGCGCGCTTTTTCATGGAGGCAGGGCTCGTCAAAGATGGGGGGGAAAATGGTGCATGCTGCATTTTGGGCAACTGGGGGTCTCATAGCATTCGTGGTGTTTATCAGGGCGGCAGTCACTTGGCAGAAGATACCCCTCCATTTTAATTTTCTACTCACTCTTTGTTATCTTGCGTCGCGAACTGGGGCGACATGTCATCTAGGCCAAGGGTACATGTCATCTAGGCCAAGGGTACGCTGCCAGCTTCGAGGTGTGAATTGCGTGCGTACGTCCAAGCAAGGCCTTGGCGTCATGAGCAGGCGGCGAAACCACCGTACAATGAGGGTCGATCCTCCGGCATCTAGCGCGAACTCTTTCTGGCCTGATCGAGCATCATTTGGCCGGGCTCAATAATGCCCTTGTCCTGTCGCGGCAGACGAGATCGTGACTTACTCGTGCCCTCCGGCCCTACCATGCCGAGGTCCCAGCATCACGAGAAATGACATCACAGGCGCCGTCGCTCATTCCCTAGCGCACGCCACAGGGGTCCTGCCCCCCCTAAAGCCAGTGGAAGCGACCTAAGGCCCCTGGAAGCGATCCCCTCTCGGTGCACCTAGGGGAGCACAGATTGCCAAACACGGAAGCCCGCTGCCGCCGGGTCCCCGCCCAGTTTGCCCTATGCAGTCGACCAACCCCACAGACGGCGAGAGCCTCACCCAACCACATGACCGAGCGCGCCGAGAAGAGACGGGATCAGGGGGCCATAGCAGGAGGATCCCCAGAGCAGAATTCCGAGACACTATCGACGGTTTGCTGCGGCGGACGGCGGCGGGCTGCCTGCCTTGGCCGGCCTTGGCTTTTGATTTTTCTTCGTCTTGTCTTGCCTGATCGCTCCAACCATTTTCGTGGGCTCCTCCTCCCTGGGCCGTGCGGGTAGCGGTGCCGTGGGCGGGAAGGCGCGGGAGGAGCGTCATTGCCATTCCTGAAGAGGGCGACCTTTTCTCCTCGCGCGGGCCACACGAGAAGGCAGTGCACTTTCACTTTGGTTTTCCCCATCTCTCTTCCAGAACGCCAAGCAGTAGACACCCGAGGCCTCATTCACTGTTCTTCTCAGGTCGACGACACACATCTCAGGTCAACGATACACGACGATCACGTTTTGGATGGTACCTTGCCATTGAGACCATCTGACACCACTGTTTCCCTCCTCACAATCAACATCCCCCCCCAGCCCATCGAGGCCTTGTGACACACAGTCGCTGAGACCGACACCCAACATCGCCATGGCGTCCCGCGACGCCTTCATCAGCAATGGCACTTGCTACTTGGCACCAGGCCAGGAGGCCATCGACTCGATGATTCCCTGTGGCAACGACGCCTTTGGCCGCGTCTCTTGCTGCCAGCAGGGCGACATGTGCCTGACGAGCAACGCCTGCTACAACCAACAATTCGGCGTGACCTATCTCGCCGGCTGCAGCGATCCGACCTACGACCACCGCAGCTGTCCAGACAAGGGCGCCTTTGACGGCACGCCCTGGGTCGGCCTGACCTACTGCAACGGCACATCCGAGCAGTGGGTCGCCTGCGAGCAGTCCGGACGCCAGGATGCCCTCACCGCGGCGGACCAGTGCTGGTGCCCGCAGACGGATCGCACCGTTGCTTTCACGGCGTCCTCGGTTCTCGTAAATGTGGCTGAGCTGCCGACGGCGGTCGGCGGCGAAGTCGTCTGGCAGCGTGGCTTCCTCCCCTCCTTCGCCGACACGGACACTGCCACGTCTACCACGCCCCCGACGCAGACCACCTCGACATCATCTTCAACTTCCTCACAAGGCGGCTCGACAAATGTACCGGCTGAGACCTCCCCTGCAGCGACCGAGACGCCCGAGCCGACAGACAACGGCCTTTCGACGCCCGCGAGAATCGGTATCGGTGTCGGTGTCGGCGTTGGATCAGCCGTCCTCCTCGCCCTGCTTGCCCTCTTCTTCTTCACCAGACGGAGACGTCAACGACATGAGGCCCAGGCCAACGCGTCGGCCAAGGGCGATCGCCCTGACAGCCTGATGCCTCCGTCCGAGGCACCTCAGACGCCGACGACGGCCGTGTCCGAGATAGATTCACGGGCAGCAACGCCGTGGGCCCTGCGGACTGAGCTCGACGGGAAGAGTCTTGCCGCTGAGATGGATGTGCCGCCGGTGCCGAGCCAGCTGGGGGAGAAGAAGGAGAAAAAGTCGGACGAGCCTGTGTTTGAGCTACCTGCTTGAATGGGACTGTATACTATCGGGCGAATGGCGCGTCTATCTTTGAATTGTGATACCACTGTGGGGATGAAGGGAAACGTCCATCTTGAGGGGGATTGGCGGCTTGTAGGTGCTGTATTCATGCGCATCCTCAAGCGTGTCCTTTTTGGAACTCTTCGTGTGCGGATGTGACGGACGTACCTGTAATGTCGAAGAGCTTATCACAGGCTCAACTAATGAGCAGGTCGAGCAATCGGGAAGGCTTCAGGCCCATTAAGTCTCTCGCGTTCAATTTTTTTCACCTGAATCGAAATATCGAATAGGCGACCTCAAATGAGTACGAGGTCACTCACTCCCCCTTCACCAAAGCCCGCGAATCTGCTCGTCGACGAAGTATATTCAAGGTAAGGACTGTCTCAAAGAAAACAGGAACGTTCCCAATCTAGTAAACCTTCACACCCCATGCGCCCTCATTACCGAGTGATCCCCCCTTCGCTTTTAGACTACCTCTCATCACCCACCCCGCATACATTACGAGCCACCTTCCGACATTGCTGTCGCTGGCACAGCAAATCATGTCATCTCTCAAAAATAGATTCGTCTTTCAAGAACGGATCGTCTCTCCCGAACGGACATGAACGTTTCGCGCTCACCACCCGCAGGAGTTGCAGTAGTCGTAGTGGTGATACTTGTACTTGCGGTCGTCGCACTCGGGGCGGCACTTGTCGTGGTGCCTGTGGCCGTCGTGACCGTGGTGGCCCTGGCGGTGGTTGTCGTAGTAGTGGTGGTGCACCTTCTTGGGGCGTGCGCAGCCGTGGCCGCCGCCGGTGCAGCCGTCGCGGGCGTGGACCTCGCCGGCCTCCGACTCGGCGACGACGGCCGCGGCCGGCGCGGGGGCGGCCTCGGCCTCGCGCTTGGCGAGGACCTCGGCCTCGGCGGCGGGGACCTCGTCGCGCTTCCACTTGTAGCTGTCCCACTTGTAGCCCCACTTGTAGCCGTAGGCCTTGTAGTAGTCGTAGCCGTAGCGGCCGTACCAGTCGTGCCCGCAGTCGTGCACCTGGCAGTAGGTGTACGTGTAGGTGACGGTCACCTTCTTCTTGTAGCTGTAGTCGTAGTCGTCGCAGCGCTTGCGGCACCGGTCGTGGTGCGCGTCGTGGTGGCACTCCTTCCTGCAGTGGTCGCGGTGGTGGTGCCAGTCGCCACCGGGCGCGGCCTCGCGGGCCTCGACGGGGGCGATTTGCGTGTCGGCCGGGGCTGGCGCGGCCAGCGTGGCCGTCACGGCCGTGAGAAGGAGGGCGGCGGAGAACTTCATGGTGATGGAGGCTGAGACTAAGGGAGGTGACGAGGGTAATGGTGCTGAGCGAGTGTGTGAGGAGGAGAGAAGATGGAGTGAAGTGATGGAGCTGGAGTCGAGTGAATGGGCTTGGAGGACGACCTCTTATACTTGGATGCGATGCTGAAGAACAGCTTGAGCAATAATGATGGCTGGTAGTCACTTTGGTGTCATTCCTCTCTGGTACAAGGACGGCTTCATTCTGCCATGCTTCACTGGAGCCATGGGATGCCTTCGCGAGACCTCAGATCTTGACGCTACACCGTCGGACTAGAGCACTGGACTCAACTCTGTTTACCTGCCCGCGGCCACCTTTGTTATCTCTTGTTCGAGGACGCTTATCTAGCGCCGGTCTACGAAATTTGAGCTGGCGAGATCATGAGCCGGGAGGTCTGCGTGGTTGCTGGCTGAGAAAATCTCGTGCTGTCGAATAACATGGTGCTTGGTACTCCTTCAGCAACCCACAGCTGATAGCACCAGGACATATCTGCTCAAGTGCCGAACTAAGGACATGTAGTGTTCACGATGGTCGAAAGAAACTCATGGTTTGATTCGGTCCTTCTACTCCCAGTCTCCAGCTCAGCCACGGCGAAAATAAAGATGAAGACGACCTTGTGACTGCTACCTGGTAGGTGGTTGGCGTCTATCTGAGTTGCTCCGAGATCGACATGCCACGCGCTAATCAGTAGCTTCTGTACATTAATCCACGTTCTCGTTGAGGCTGGGCGGAGCTCGAGAGGTGTGCCGCACAGATGAGAGGCGTTGCTTGCGATCCAGAATCTCCTAATTTCCTTGTACGGACGCAGGGCCCAGTAGGAGGTTTTCAATCGCCTAGTATGTTGGACCTAGTACAAGCTGTTTGGCTAGGCTTCCCAGAGCTGGGTCACGCTTTGAAGAAGCAGGGTCATCACTTGGGTCCATCAATCTTATGGGGCCTGCTTGTAGAATATTCTCGTTGGTTGCCTGTCAGCCGCTATGTAGCTTTTTCAAGGCCCGGCAGCCATATGTTCAAGCCTGAATTGCCAATACTATGCATGATGCGCAAAAAGCCTGCCGTTGTACATAACGTTTCAAGAGTTCATTACTTGGATCCGGGAACTCAAGAATCCGACAACGATGTGCATATAAGAAGGCCCACCGACTGAGGAATACCATAGAGAAAGTGACCATGGTACGTCTCTCAAGATGAACTGGTAAATGATCCAGCTTTCTGCCGACCCGACTGGGCGGCGCAAAGTGTCACCTAGCGCAGCCCCTGCTATCCAGTAAGCCGTGCCTGCAAGCCATCTGCTTACACAAAGTAACCTCAGTGTCAATGACGGCGCGACTGAAAAAAGGTTTGCCTGTAAAGTTAGCGACGCGGCTGGGTTGGACGCCCGATAGCAGATGATGCCAATCAGGACCATGTCAGCAAAGTACATCGGGGACTTTTGTCCATCGCCATCCTGTCCCACATGGAAATACTTCAACAAACTACGGCAACATCCGTGTCTGAACACATTGCCAGATGACGACCCTATGAACACAAGTATTAGGTCGGTTTTATCGGCTGCAAGGCAAGGTGAAGGGATGGGAAGAACATTTAGCTCAGCCACAGGACTGAAGCCATGAGAGGCATTAAGGTTCACTCAATATTGCGTTAGGAGGCGCGGTAAGGCTGGCCAGCTGTGATCGAGGCCCGAACATGGACTCCGGGGCAGGATCACGACATTGCTGTGACTGGAAAAGAAGACTCGATGGAACCCGGAAAAACTGACTGGACTGTTCGTGGCAATCAAGGAATACAATTTTCGAAAAGCAGCCATTGTACTAGTATATGATCATACGAGTATATGACCAAAATCTTTCCAAGAAAAGGAACAAGAAAGCATTACACATCCCTTGTCCGCCTGAAGAGCATGATCCAACACCAACTCCAGAGCATTACCAACCCTCAGAACCGCCGCCTCTGCCTCGACCGCCTCTCCCGCTCAAACAGCCCCATGGCCGTCATGACAGCCATGATGGCCCACCTCTCCCCAAGAAGCCCCGTCAACCCCGTCCCCAAAAAGGCAAACCGCAGCGCCTTGCTCATGCTGTATCCCATCTCGCTCCACACGGCAACTACCTCGGCGCCGTCGCTCCCACGGTGGGCCCCCGCCGCGAAGCCAGCGCGCCTCCACTGCTGGTCAGCGCCGGGAGGAGGTCCGCCAGCCATCCTGACGAGCTTCCAGCCGTAGCCCCTGCCACCAAGGCTCGCGACGGCGTCGCCCCGGCTACGACGCCACTGGAACTCTTCGAGGGGCCAGCGTCCCGATGAGCCCGGGGGGCGGGACACTGAGGTGCCGACGTCGATGGTGAAGGAGTAGCCACCGTGGGCGAAGCCGGTAATGGGGTCGAGAGACAGAGCCGAGGGAACGACGGAAACGGGTGACGGTGGCAGAGTTACGACGATCCCGAGGGAGAAGGGGGCGAAGTCGAGGGTTGCGAGAGGGGGGTGGCGTTCTGTTGGGCCAGAGTGGAGGATGAGAGAGGCGTCGCCGGCGACGCCTGAGTAGGCGCGCAGGGCGTAGATGGGCTGGGTCTGGTTTTCCGCGAGAATCATGGTACGGCTGAACCCTTGGAGATAGACATTGAAGGCTGGGGGGAACTGGCGGGGTATGGGTGGCGGTCCGACATTGGTGTTGCCAGGGTATGATGAGGAGGGACGATTTGGTTGGGGTGTTCTCGCCGGCCTTTGAGCCTGAGCAGCTTGACCTGGATACGGGGAGAGATGGCTGGAGCTCCGGGGTCGACGCGAGGGAAGCTGTGGGCCTGAGCTTTGGCTGGGGCTCGGGTTTAGTAGATCCGGATTATGCGATGAATGAGGTCGCGGCAGGCCCTGTGTTGCGAGACCTGGTCGAGGCGAGTTGGGTGGTGCAACTTCCTCGTATGGTGGTGGGGGATCATCCTCGGGGTTGTTGTTGTTACTATGGGGAGTTCGAAGATGATCCATTGAGATGATAGCAAACTGTTCTTGTGCGGCCGATAGAGACAGTGACGATACAACGACGAAAATTGTCGTGATACGTTACCTGCTACCTCTGACGAGCCGTGTCTTCCGTGACTTGGCCGCGTCACGGATGACATGATGTCATTGTTGCTCGGCGCAGTTTGTGAGACAAGGATCGGATAAATGCATATGTGTTTGATTTCCTTCTTCAATTCTTTCTCGTTTCCTTGTCGTTAAGGATGTGGTTTAGATTGTCTTAATCCTTCGCAATGTCCTCGTCTCATGACAAGAGCAGGCTGAGCATGACACCTAATGAGACAGCCAGAAGCAGTGCCTTTGTTGGCAACGTAGTGCTCGCACCAGCTTCTTCAAATGGGTACCTCTCGATCTCATATGCTTGGCTCCATATTTCCAAGCTGTCGGATGAACCCTCCTTTTTAATGATGGCCTGAAGTCGGTAGTCCCTCCAGGCATCGTCGCCAGTGCGCCGACTTTCATTCTCGATCACACTGAGAAAACTGGTGTTTTCCTGGGACGGATCCCAGCTCCACGAATGATTGCCAAAGCCATAGGTGAGATTGTAGACGAGGGGTTGGTGGAGAAGACTATATTTTGAAGAATCTAGCGCGAGAAAGCCGAGATCCAAAAGCTGGTAACGTGCAGGTAGTGGTGAAAGCGGGCCTGTTGACCACTCAATCTGGATGGTGGAAGAGAGATTGAGCTTTCGCTCTACGGATGGGCCTGTGAAGAACATAGCTTGAGCCGCCAATGCCAGTAAAAAGCCAAATGTGAAGGTTACCCGTTTATGCATCATAGCAACGGTACAGGTGGGAGGCACGCGAGCCGCTCGGCTCTCGTAGACTCTTGAGAAAGGGTGTTCTGAAGAGCAGAAACGCTGTGCTGCCGGGTCTGAGAGAAGTGCGCAGGGCTTTATATTTCACCACAAGTTGGCATACTTGGGTCCCCTGACCGGCTAGGTCTCACCGAAGGAGTACAATTCCGCGATGATCGTCCACAGGAAGTGGCGCAGTTACACACCTGCAAGCGATCTACCAGTTTGTGATACGAATACACTGTCGCTGTCCTCAAGGATCCACTGGATTCCAACCAGACTTGGAGGGTAGTGCTGCAAGTCTAGTCTTAGACACCGTCAAGAGTATCGATATTGCCAATGTCAGAAGTGACAGGTACGGTGTATTTTCACTCAGTTCAAAGCTATTCAGGTCCCTTCTCGATCATCTTTCATGTAGAATCATCAACCCACCAATTAGCACACTCCCCTGAGCATCGAGAACCTGAGTCGTGACGGCAGTTATTTTAATTACATCTGACATTGAACACTGAACTTACCACAAACACTTCTTTCCCAGTCCGAACTCATTAGCTCCAGATTTGCACTGCTACTGTCATTGATGGTAGTTCTTGTGTCCGCGCCTGCGGCCTTCGCTTTGACCTCGATCCTTGCTCTAGTTGTGGTCCCGGCTGTGACTTTCATTGTTGTCCTTGTGACCACCGTTACTCTGGTGCCGCTTGCGGCTGTAGTCTCGGCTTCGGTCACGGCCGTTGTCATGGTGGCCCCAATTCATGCCCCAGTCGCGGTCACGGCCCCTGCCATGGCCGGTTTTTTTTTGACGTTTCCTCTGTTGCCGCCGGGCTGGCGACTTCTACCTCCATTACTTCCTCCACCACGGCCACTGCCTCCGTGCCCGCCTCGATCTCCACCACCTCCAGCATGACTGTCGTGACCACCACCTCCGCCGTTATGATTGCCACCATTACTACCACCTCCTCGTCCGCCACCACCGCTGTGTCCCCCTCGGCCACCCATGCCACCTCCTCGACTACCGCCATTGCCGCCACCATGGCCACCGTCGAGGCTCTTCTCGCGACTTCTATCACGGCCCCAGATTTGGTCACGGCCGGGGCTTCCGTCACGGCTCTGCTCGCGGCCGCGACCAGGGCTCGCACTGCGAGGCTTCAATACAGGTGCAGGCCGGCCGTTGTCATTCTGTGCAAGATTAGCTATGTCAGAGCCAAGAGTAACCAAATTTGCGAAACGTTGATTAGTTCCTTACCAAGACCTCGGCAGACTGCTCATAAAGATCCATGACCTCGTCATCGGCGGTGGTTCCGGCAAGGGGCACAGCAGAGCTGGCGATGAAAAGGGCAGCAATGCCGAGAATTGCGATCTTGCCCAGGGGAGCCATATTGTTATTGAAAGATTGAAGACTAGGGCTTTGATGAGATAATAGTGATGCAGTATGGTATGTGGAGATTGATATGATTCCAAACATCAAGTGGTGAATTCAAAATAGAGGCAGAGACCATGCGTTTTTACAGATGATGGCTATCGCCAACAACCTTCAGCAGCCCGTACAAGAACTTATTAAATGCTCATCAACAGTCATATTTCACCTACAGATGTTCTTCCTATACAGTCATTCAGCTTGGCCAGATCTGAACAGCTTCTCCGACAATACTCCTGCAGCAAGTCTCGAGCCTGGGTATCAAGCTAACGGGACCGAAATTTTAAGCTCTCGATCAGATCTTATGATGAAACTTATCATCAGCCCTGAACTATGTCTTTGGGCCGTAGCCAGTCCATGTCCGATCATAACTGCGGTCAGCTACCAGAGGTAGGACTCTCACAGGAACACCACACTATGAATATTAAACCTTCATTCGTCTGATTATCGAAAGTGTAATCAACCTCATAGGCAAGTTCGTCTGCTAATTTGTCTTACGGTGTCTTTATTGGCATGGAAATCCTTCTTTACGTCTAATTGTAGGGTCTGTAGACTTTATAATGTGCGCTCGCGGTACCCAGAGCTTTTGTCTCATATTTCCGTTGTTTGATGGTAAATGACCTTCACAGTGTACTTGATCGTGGCGCTTGGTCGCTGAACTCAAAAGCTCGGCGTATCCCACCGGCAACGTGATCGTCGATGTCAAGGTTTGCCAAGACCACCTGGATGCTCAACAAAAACTGAGGGTGCGCCACGTTTGGTCAGGGCATACAAACGGCCAGCTGGGAACGACAGTTTCAACCCGTTAGAAACTAAAGAGGTTCGGAGTAACGCCTCATTGATCGTGCGGGGCGCCAAGCTGATATCTAGCGCATTCCATATCCGCGCGGGTAGGTAAAGCATCTTGGACCGCTATTCTTGAACCAAGGGCTACCGGCATCAGACGGGCCGCAGTGAGACTTCCGAGGCCTAGCCAGAGTCCGGCGATCTGGATGCCTCCACCATGCTATGCTACTTTGTCAACATAAAACCCTCATTTGTTCTTGGAAGCTCTCAAGAATGACAAGAAGCGAGATCGCGGTTCATCTACTACTGAAAGACGGTGAAGGTGGCGTCTCGGATATCTTGCGTTACGTCTTGCGTCGCGGCCTTTCTGTTTCCGTTTGTGGCTGCCCACGTCGTGGTTGACTACCTAATCTGGTTCAGGAGGCGTCAGCCGTTCTGCCGCTTATGCGATCAACTTGCGCCTCCTGCGGCCCCCATCACCGTCCCGCGTAAGGTTAAATAGGTAAGTTCGAGCTGACGGCTGATATAGGCCGTCTCTCGATTGACACTCGAGAGATACTGCCCCCGAATATACCATCTTCAGCCTCCATAAGCCATTGCTGGTTATGTATCAATATGACATCAGTATACCAGCTAGTGAATGAACTAGTTACAACATCGTTCGTAATCGAAGGCTTTGAATGTAGTTCCCTGACTAAGATATGAGTCTAACAAAGCTTTGTGACGTCAACTATTCCAATCTGGACTTGGTGAAAGCTTTGGGGCACAGTCTCCTGGACTCATACCAGTCGTTGCCTTGCCCCGTGACCTGGGGAGTGAATCTCCGAAGGGGTTCCAAAGCCCGTAGTTCGTGACTTTATTTTGGAACCACCAGACAAGCTTGCGGAATATGAGCCCAAGCTGAAGTCAGCACGGAAACCAAGCGTAAGGCGAACGGACAGAGTAAGGAGTACGCGATCCACTTGAGATCAGGACGGCATCAATAGATGGGTTTGCATGACCTGGCACAAACATGAGCAACACCACCGTTCAAGCCCCTTGGGTCATCCCATGTATCTCTCACTGATCCCTGGGGCCATCATTCCTTCGGTGAGGCAAGGCTCTGGTGCCCCTGATTCGATCTTTGTCGTGCATATTGTGGCCTGATATCTTCTTGTTCAGCGCTGAAAGCCGCTGTCCCTCTTTACTATTAGAACACGTAGCCAGATTCACCTCTCAACTGCATATCCATTTCATTGAGCACCAAGGGCACAATTCGGTGTCTTCGGTACGAATGTTGACATTGTCCAGTCATATCATTTTACTAGCAATTAATAAAGCTAACAAGCCAGCGCGTTTCAGTCATCAATGCAAGTCATCCCAATACCCCTCAGGCAGCAACCTGCTCGCTCTCCCAAGCAGGCCAGGCGCCCATGACGGCACCAGCGCCGGAACAGCTGGAGATGACCTGTGAGTTCTTCTCGGCGTTGGGGCCCGCGATCTCGTTGCCGGCAGGGTCATAGATGTACGATTGGAGGCTGCCGGGTCCGCCATAGTTGATCCACAGCAGGCGGAAGGGGACGGGCGCCGACGTGTTGGTGACGGTGAGCTTGTAGGCGCGGTAGACGCGCTCTTCCTCCTGGCGCGTGAGGACAGCGGTGTCGTAGGTGAAGCCCGAGATGGCGTTGGCGCCGACCCAGACAAAGACGGAATTGTCGATGTATGGGATCACGATGGTGTAGTCGCCCGTCGCGGCGGGGTTGATGTAGCCGCGGTGATCGATGATGGTGTGGGAGAGCTGGGTCTCGGGACCGCCCACGACGTCGGGGCCGTAGGCTGGCGCCACGAGGGGCAGCTGCCAGTCGCCGTAGACGGGGCCGATCTTAGGCGAGACGCCGGTGAAGTCGGGGACGACACCCTGGATGAGGTTGGCGATCACCGGTGTGTAGATGGTCTCCTCTTCAACGCGCAGTCTCTCGATGAGAGGGTCGTCGTACTCTGGGGTGTAAACGGCGTACTCGAGACCCTGGGTGCAGATCGGACCGGCCACAGTTTCGGTCGGGGTTGCGGCGGTCACAGTGACGGTAGTCGGAACGAAACCATCAAAGCACTGGCAAGCATTCCAGTAGGAAGTGAGGTCGGGGCAGCTGCTGGCGTAGGCGGGCTTCTCGCCGGTTAAAGTAGGAGGCTCGGCGCGAGCGCCATGGACGTTACGGTTGTAGACAACAGCAGCCGTGACAGTGGCCGTCCTAATAATAGGGGTTGTTAGTCAACGAAACGGTGTCTAGTATTGGGCAGGGAAGTCTCACGCTGGGGTAACCGTCGTGGTGGACGTCAGGAAAGCCCTGCACAAAGCCTGGCGGTCCTCAAGAGAGGGCGACTTCCTCGCCGTGCCGATGACTTGACGACCGCAGTTGTTGTTGCAAGGACCAGCAACGGCCAAGCCGACGAGGCCGAAAGCAGCAATGAAGGACTTCATGTTTGAAAAAGATGTGCTTGAGAGTGAGAAATGGAATTTGATGCCAGCGGAGAAGTCTATGTTGATGGAGATGTTTCTGTTCATGCCAGAGGGCCATGACACATGAGCATCTTATACTCCATTTGACCTCGTTTCTGTGACAGCATCCAGCCCTTTAGCCGCTCCTTACGGAAACCCCGAATTCGCTTGTACCATGGGAAAAAAACATTCGCTTCTCGTAAATCTCACGATACACCAGCGAAATCTGCCCTGACGCATCGGAATCGTCGGCCTCTCGCTTGTCGTCAGCTGGGCTCTAGCAGCGTCCACTTGCCCGCGATGCCATTCCCGTGCACTTGGCATTCAATAGCATCTCAGCCCTCGTTTTGCTTTCCCCCCTGTCACCACCCAACCGCGGGGAGAAAGGCTGCCTCGCAACGTGGACCCCTGGAACAGCACCCCAGACCCTGAGGAACCCCTGGAGAGACAACCCCAATATGGATCGGCCTGGACTGGCGGTCGGGACAGGAAGGGCTAAGAGCGGTCGGCCCCTGGCGTCCCGACTCCGCGAATAGCCACGCTACAGAGCCCAGTGTCCTCAAGGTGGCCGTCTTCCCAGGGCTTAGCGCACCTTTCGATCAGCTACTGGGGCGGCGCATCTAGGCCTGGTTCCTGACAGCGTTGACATGAGGGGCTTGTGAGACATGGCTGGGTTCTTCACTGCGCCTAATCTGTCAAAATAGGCGCTTCACGTGTCGGAATGTCCACACCGTTGCGACGCTGCGAAATCATCATCCTTGTTCATTCGTTTCTTCTCCTTTGGTCTGTGGAGTAGCTGAGAGGACAGCCAGTCCTAGCTCGACGCAGGACTCAATAGCATCGCCTACGACAAAATGTGCACGCGCGCGCACTGGTTGGTGCTACGATGCCGACCCAACCCCTAAAACATCCCATCACCTCAATTCGGCACAATCAGCTGGTCGACATCGGGTCCCCACTCGCCAGCAGAAACAACAACAACGTTGGCGCCCTCCTTGAGTTCGACGTTGACGGCGCTGCTGCCCGTCTCGGTCGAGTGGTGCCTCGTCGAGATGAAAGCAATGGCCTGAGAAACTCCATTGATCGAAACCTCAGCATGCCGGGGCGCTACGTCGCCGTTCTTGTACTTGATCGTAAGTGTCTTCTCGCCGGCAGAGGCGCTCTGCACGTTCTGGAACGTGACTTTGCCGCCCGTGTCGCCGCCGATATACCCCGCGGCCTCACCACCGGTGCATTCGGAGCAGGAAACGACCCTCGCGCCGTTGGCCAGTTCTGCATCCTCGCCTTCGAGGTCTGTCTCGCCAGCGCGAACCGACCAGGTCCCGGTGGAGACGTCGGGCGACCAGCTGTCGTACCAGTCGAGCTTGACATCAGTGCCGGAAATTTTGAGAGGAAGCCAGATATAGGTGCTCGCGGCGAGGTTTGATGAAACCCAACGGTCTCCGATGTAAATGGCATCGCCGTTGCCAAGAGGCTGGATGTAGCTCACCTGGCTGCGGTACGTCTTGGATCCCACAGGGGCAAACTCGGTCCATTCCGACCAGGGACCAGAAAGTGAAGTTGCAAAGCTGTACACCTTGAGGATTGTCAGCGCAGTCGTATGGGCGGATGAAGATGCCGAGACTCACATTGTCATTCGGGTTCCAGCCGGTCAGATGGGAACCAAAGATGAAATAGTGTCCGTTCTTCTTGAGCACAGCAGGCGATTCCGCAAAATAGGCCCACTCAAATGTAACTTCAGTCACGTTGAGGTAGTCTTCTGTCAGGGCAATGATGCGAGTGCCGAACTCACGCTGTCTTGATGTGAGACGTTGCAAAAACGCAGGTAAGGGAGCGACTTACGTCCTCAGTGAGCAGGTATCCCTTTCCATCATCATCCTTGAACAGCCCCATGTCACGGCTCTGGAAGCCAAGAGGTCGGAAGCTGTCGATGTACTCGTACTTTCCGCAGACGGTGTCGCCAGTCGCGACTCCAACACGCGCATCCTTGTAGTCGGGGCTGTCAATGTGCAAGTACAGCACGTACTTATTGGTAGCATCGTTGAAGATGACCTTAGGCCGCTCGACGATGCGCTGGGGTCCGAGGTCGCCGGCCTCCGTGGTCCGAGAGAGCAGAGCGCCTTCGTACGACCACTCGACCAGATCCTTAGACGAGTAGCAGTTGACGTTTTGGAAGTAGGTCCCGTCTGTCTTGTCCTCGCCAATCATGTAGTATGTCCCTTCGACCTCACTGCCACTTGGTTAGTTCCGCCATCAACTTGGGAGGATCCGGCACGGAGAACAACTGACATCAATCCATGTCCGTGCGCCTGGACATGCTCTCCGGTATTTGTCTACATGGTTTCAGCAAGCTGCTTGGTTGTCATACTCGATAGACACGTACGGCAGTCCAGGTAGCTCCAGGGATGATGTCGAGAGCAGCCTCGACAACTCCCACAGCAAGGGCCGCGATGGCGTATGTAGCGAGGGACTTCATAGTGTATCAAGGACAGCTGAGCGGTAGTGCTTGAGTGAAGAAGATCCTCAAAGAAATGCGAGCTGGCTGAATTGCTGTTTATAAATTGCCCGGAACACTTCACTTCAGACCAGATTCAGACGCAATTTCGAGCTCAGGACTCGACGCGCTCCAATGAGCAAGTCAGTCGGCTGAGGGGACGACAACTCCACGTGAGGTCATCACCGGAACGTGTTGAGGCGCCCGGGGAAGCCGGCACTGGCCAGGAACCCAACATGATGGAGGGGCGCCGTCGATCGTGACTCGACTTGGTTGTTGACCCCTCACCTACGGTCGTATTCTCTCCAACGGCGCGGGGCCCCACGGGGAAGGCAGCTTCAATTGTGGTTAAAATCACGGTTCCAAGCTTCTCGGCTGTTGCGCGGGTTAGGCCGTTACTTGGACCGACTGCCGATGCACGACGACGATCTTTTCGAGAACGCCCATGGGTGTGTTGCTCGGTCCGAGACGGGCCGAGAGGTGTGTGTAAAAAGGGTACAGACTGTCGCGGTCGAGGTCATCACCACAAACACAACTCAACTACGGGTTTCTCAAAATTGAGTTGTCGTGGCGAAGCCAGAACCTGCACCATGTCGATTCGCAATTGCGTTGGAGACATTGTTGGGTAGCGTCTTTTCTGACAATGCCCTAGCATGTTGGAGCAAGAAGCAAACTGGTCAAGTACTGAGGTAGAAGACCCTCGGCAATCGGCGTTTGGCAAGGTTGCATAAGCAGAGATGGAACGAATGACCTGGGTTTGGAGCGGCTTTCTTCAAAGACGCCACGTAGGAAGCACCGACACATCGAGGATCTCGGTCAATCGTCCCGAGATAGTAGACATGTGAAGAACCATGAACGAAATGACGTAGGACCTGAGGCTATTTGGGGGCTTCCCGGACATTCCACCGGGCCAATGAGGTTCACGCACCACGTTGGCGCGACTGTCACAAACTGCCGCAATGACGCAGAGGATGTTGGTGGAAGAGCCCTGAGGGAGCGAATGCGTGGGGCAGGAAAGCGAAACGGTGACCTTTTAAGACGCAAGTCCGTTGTTGCATGGTGTCGCCAGCTAACAGACAAAGAGAGAGCCCAGCGGTTGACGCGGGCTCAGTGAGCGTCCAAATGAGGACATTCGCAGAGGGGTGCGCAGCGTGCGAGTCTGACGCCATGATCGGCAGCGATCGACGAGGAAGAAGCATGTGTTTGGCCCGGCTGGCGCCATCCGGACCACTACTCAAAGCGGTTGGGGCTGTGTTGTCATTTGAGCCTCACGGTGTTGCTAGGGGAGGTTCGTTACTATCTCTCGGAGGACATTCTTGTCAGATGCCAGGAGGCATACTCAGTTTTCCCTTGCAAAGTTGTCTGATGGTGGAATGTGAGTTTGGTTGTTTGGCGACAACGTTTCCCTTGGCGGCAAATGGAAGCGCGCAGAATGGCAGCGAGAGAATGTCCGTGACGGAGCTAGCCCTGCTAAACCTGCAGCATGCAGGGTCGTGTCCCATACCACCAACACCATCCTCGTCTGGCAAATGATAAGGCTGAGAAGACCATTTTCGGCTCACTCTCGATGCCCGCTGGCCGCAGACGCACCACCCTTGAATTGTTGGGATGTGTGATAGTGAATCGAGCTCCTCGTGTTTGCCGACGCGAGGAAGGTTTCGGCAGAGTCCATGCATGGACAACAATACGCCGGGTGATTGCGTGGCAAATGCACATCAGATCAGGACACCCTGCTGGCGATCGAAAGGGGGGTCGATAAGCCAGCCTGGCTTTTGCAGGTGTTTCGCCATCAAAGCAACGGCAGCACTTCGGACAGGCACGCATCATCCCCTTCCCTTCGGCAACGAAGGGGCAGGATGATGGTGAGGAGAAGCGATGCGAAGGCCGCGTCTTGTCGCATTGGTTGACTAGTGCATGCGACCGTACCAAGCACATTTGTCTTCCGAATGGCCCAGATGGAACGACGGAAATGCTATTCTTGTGCACAAACAAACATCGATAAGGGAGCCTCGAACCACCGAAATGACCCAAGGGGGAGGCGAAGGCGCTGAACACGAAAGAGGGTCAGTCAAGTCCCTTGGCTCTGGGTGTCCTTGGCGGCCCGCCCTGACCGGGATACCGTTTTCAGAAATCAAGGTCCGGAAGAGCCGCTGCCTGTCTGCTGGCAGGACGAAGACACTGCAGCGACGACAAATCATCCCACGCTTCACAGGTGCTGGCATGTGAATACCCCTGGCAGATGACGTGGGGGATCAGCATGTTTTTTTTTGTGTTTGCTTGACCCCTGACACACACCGTGGTTCGTTGAGGTTTCACGACATACACGCCGTGGCGCACGCCCAACCGCGTGCTCGGGACCTGGCAGGCGTCAGATTGTTCGAGATGAGGAATCGAAGACATGGCCCTTGAGTCGACACATGTTGGGCGCAGGCGAGATGATTGGGCTCGACGAACAGGCACAGAGTCAGGCAAGACAGACATGTCGACCAGGCAGGTCGATGCCAGGTCTATGCTGTTACTCGGTGGCTTCGGATGACTCGATTGAGCGAACCTGAAGAGGGTCTCTCGATGGTTGGGGGGGCCGCAGGGGCGACCAAGCGGTGATGAAATGCAGAGATAGCAGGCGTCTCGCGTTCGTGTCGAGTGGTCTAGAACAGACCTCTGGAACCTCGATGGGATGGTCGGCGAATCGCTAGCTTCGTCAAGGTCTCCATTATTTCGATAGAGACCATCGTAAAGGAGCCCTGGGGTCGTATGGGTCGAAGGGTTCGAAGGGGTCGATGAGGGGGGTGGTTTTGGCTTGATGCTTGGAAATGGAGCTCTCAGGTCTCCAGCAGCCAGCAGGGAAGAGATACTCGATCTCGGTCCAGACACTCCATGCCAGCGGATGGGTCACATCACCAAGAAGTGGATGTCGTCTTGGAGGGGTCTTGAGGATCTCGTCTGTCCTGAAAACAACGGAACGACGGAACGGGAAACGAAAACGGATTGCGTGACGAGGCTGTCGTTAGCAGGAGCAGGTACCTGCAGCACCAGGGCATTGGTGCCCTGGTACGGCCAGTGCGTTAGGCTCGACGGCCGTGGAACCGTGCCGCGTTAGTGGGGGGCGCCAGCCTGCGCTACCCATTGTAACGACTCCAGTTTTCTGGCTTTTTTTTTCCTGCTTCGCCTTCGGTTCCCGCTTTGCGTTGCGCATCCATCCCAACTGTGACGGACTTCGGGAAGCTTTGCTTTAGTGTGGCCCCGCTATGATAAGCACCACCATGATCAAGCATGCCTTGCGGGCAAAGAGCGGACATGCCTGCCATGCCTGCCACGCCCGGAGAAGTCATGGCATTGGTCGTCGTTGTCTTGGATGAAGGTCCTTTCCTGGCCTTTCGCTTTCCATCAAATGCCCCCTCCATCCCTCCTTCATCCGGAACAACAATTCGACTCTCTTGCTCCTCGACATGGTCTTCGACACCCCAGTGCGCTGCTTTGCAGTCCCTTGACACACCACCGTTGCAGCTCAGTACCATTTATCCAGGACATTTCGCCCAGAGCGCTCCACAAGTATCCGCCCTTACTCCGAGCATCATTCGTCTGAACCGGCTTCGAAAAGCCAGCCTCTCGACGAGCTGATCAATATCTCTCTCTCTCTCTCAATTTCTTACCAACGCCGGCACGAAGACCCCATCGATAGCCAGGCGAGCTGACCATCGCCATGGCCGACCGCGCGTACAGAAGCGACTCGTCGAGCCCAGAGTCTCGAGACCCCTCTCGCTCCCCCGCGCCGGCGACTGCATCCACTCAGACCCACGATGGGTCAGTCATCCCTGAACCACCCCGCCCCGAGTACTCGAGGAGCAACTCGGATACCCCAAACAAGAAGGAGAAGAAGAGAGTGGGATTCACAGGTGGAAACGAGGACCACCGATCCAGCGTTCTCATCGATGACGGCTGTCTCTCTCCTTCGAGCCCAACGCCCGATCCTTTTGCGACACCCAGACCGGAGGACGATCACACGGGAGACGGCCCCGAGCCAGCCGAGCTGCATAGGGCTTTGACCCAGATCCTCATCACCGAGTCCGAGAACAACGAACCTGCCGCCCCTGCCATTGCCATCACCGGCCCAGCTCGTCCTCGCCCCGCCATCAAGCGTAACACGAGCTATGATGTACCGGACGAGCGGCAGAAGGCCGACTGGGCGGAGCAGAGAGCCTCGGAGAGACAACAACGGTCCGGCGCCGAGGCCCGTCAGCGCGCCGACCGTCTTGCCGTCAGCGTCGAGCGAAGCTACTCCCTTCCTTCTTCGCGACGAGGATCTCTCGACAGGACTGTTGAGTCACTTGCCGAAGAAGACGAGGAGGCCGACAGTGTCGCGACTGGTCTCGACATGTCCAGATTTGCCGACGCTGGCGTTGTGCGATCGAGGCCGAGGAAGAACTCCCATCTGACGGCCGAGAACCTCGTGCGAACCCATACCCAGCGAGGCAGGCGGCGTGACCCAGACGAGATGTTCAGGTTCCGTCCTGAGGAGGGCGCCGCATCGCGCCCAGCGACGCCCACCGAGGAGAAGAACTACGCCCAAGAATACGTTCCCCGCCCTGAGAAGTACCACGGCGGTATCCTCGGATCCTTGTTGAAGCTTTACAACGACGGCGGCAAGGACAGCGGCGACAACAGCGGTCGTACTACGCCCATGACTGCCACGCCCAACCCCTCACCGCCAGTCTCTCAACCGCCGTCGAGGCCGAGCTCGGCACACGGGTCTCCCAGGGAACGATCTCGCCCGAGCAGCGGCTTCTTTGGGTACCACCGACACCAAGGGTCGAAGTCGTCTCTTGCCCTGAATGAACTCATGAAGTCGTCCTCCATGTTCATGGCGCCAGGATCGAATGCCATGTCCGGCTCGGTGGCCGAAAAGATCAAGACGGATCCAATCCCCGACCGGAAAAAGCGAAAGTCGGGCACGTGGGGAACAGCATCGCCCAAGAACCACAAGTCTAAGGAGAAAAAGAAGCGCGACGAAAAGGTGCGCATCACGAAGCACATTGCTCAGATCTTGTCGCGTCACAAGTATCTCGTGAAGCTCTGCCGCGCCCTCATGATGTACGGTGCCCCTACCCATCGGCTGGAGGAGTACATGACCATGTCGGCCCGCGTTATGGAGATTGAAGGCCAGTTCCTCTACATCCCTGGCTGCATGATCATCAGCTTCGACGACAGCAGCACGCACACGACGGAAGTCAAAATCGTCCGCACCTCTCAGGGTGTCGATCTCGGCAAGCTGAGAGATGTGCACGAGCTGTACAAGGAGGTCGTGCACGACCGCATGGGTGTCGACGAGGCTACGGTCAAGTTGGACAATATCATGTCTCGCAACCTCAAGTTCAACAACTGGGTTCGCGTCCCCGTGTATGGCCTTGCCAGCGCCTGTGTTGCGCCCTTTGCGTTCCAGGGTCGCTTCATCGATATGCCCATTGCTTTTCTCTTGGGGTGCATACTGGGCTGGCTGCAGTTGATTGTGGCGCCCAACAACGAGTTGTACGCCAATGTGTTTGAAATCACGGCGGCCATCATCACGTCATTCCTTGCCAGAGCCTTTGGTTCTATCAGGGGTGGCCAACTATTCTGTTTCTCGGCACTGGCACAAAGCAGTATCGCCCTCATTCTCCCCGGTTACATGGTTCTTTGCAGCAGTCTCGAGCTGCAGAGTCACAATCTTGTCGCTGGCAGTGTTCGCATGGTGTATGCTATGATCTACACGCTTTTCCTCGGTTACGGTATCACTATTGGCACGGCCATTTACGGCTTGGTGGACCGTGAACACGCCGTCTCGGACACTTTCTGCCACAACCCCCTCGACAGGAAGTGGCATCTGCTTTTCGTACCGGCCTTCACGCTCTGCCTATGCGTCGTCAACCAGGCCAAGTGGAAGCAGACGCCCGTCATGCTGGGTATTTCGCTGGCTGGTTTCGTCGTCAACAGCTACTCGAGCGACTACTTCCAGGGCAACACGCAAATCTCCAACATGCTGGGCGCCTTGACGGTCGGCATCCTCGCCAACCTGTACTCTCGTCTCGGCCGGCACGTCAACACGGCGTGGTTCGAGCTCGTCGACTGGTTTCAGATGCGAGTGGCTCCGCGCTTCCGGAGCTCCAGTCGCCGACACAACGAGCGGCCGGCCGAGTCGTACCAGATGCACGGCCACACGCCTCTGGACGTCGAGTCTCGACCGAGCTCGCCCAACTCAATCGAGAGAGAAAAGGCTGACCAAGAGCCGCCTCGTAAGCAGAGGACGGTCGGTTACGGCCTCGCGGCGGCAGCCATGCTCCCGGCCATCTTTGTTCAGGTGCCTAGCGGTCTCGCGGCAGGCGGCTCGCTCCTGGCTGGCGTCACGTCAGCGGATCAGATTACCAGCGGCACCAACGGCACGAGCACGGGCGGAACGGGCGGGCAGGAGCTCAACACGTCTGCCTTCAACGTGCTGTTTGCCGTCATTCAGGTTGCCATTGGCATTACTGTTGGGTTGTTCCTCAGTGCGCTTATTGTGTATCCTCTGGGGAAGAGAGGAGGAGGACGAAGTGGGTTATTGAGTTTTTGAGGGGACTTTGTGAGTGAGTGAGCGTATGGATAGGGAAAAGAGAAGATGGCAAGTCCTTGCAAAGTCTTGCACGCCGTGGGAAGAAAGATTGGGCTTCGACGCCACGCTCGGGTCGGAACGGAATAAACCGACATGACTATAGACTTAGAAGGAGGGTTATCGTCGTCTAGCACGACATGGTGTGGCATGGCATCAGCATGAGCATCAGTATCATCATTGGCAACGGCATCAGCATTCAGGGAGAGATACGGAACCTTCCGGGCACGGCATTCACCGGAGTTATGGGGGTTGATTTAGAGGGGTAGCGAAGCGTCTGGTATGTACTTGGAATAGGCAACGAACACGAGATATTTTCTTTCGGCTATTCGACAAACATGCTCTGGTGCCTGATGAACAAAACATGCCATGATTGCACGGAGCGCCGCGGACGAGAATAGTTCCAGGGTCGAGGCGCGGGACCGCACGGTCGTCCGCACTGGTCTCGCTTGTGTGCTTGACGCGGCCGTTGAGCTCACGCTGATAAATTGAATTTTCAGACGAATGATCTTACCACCAGAGCGCCTGCTCTCTCCTTGGCATCACCCTCCGTCTCACCAGAGGGAAGAGGAGAAAGCATCTGGATGTGGAGAGTCCCCGAGTCAGATCAATACCTTCACCCTTCACACCTGCTGCAGCAACGCAGGTTGACTTCCTCTTCATGTGTGCCAACTTCGTGCTTCTCTCGTCACTGACGTCCCCAGAAAAAGCTTGACTGGTCACAACGTGGTACCAGGTGTTACACGACGCCCTCCCCCCCCCCCCTCGGCCATCTCGAGAGCGGTGAATAGCCCGCGCGACAAAGAACCGGTAGGTGGAATGGCCTGACCGAGCGAATGTCGCCAACGCCATGCTGGAAAGCTCCGCTTCAGCCTCCATCCCACGCAGCTCTCCTCTGTCCCCCCACCTTGTCCCCCGGCTCATTTTCGAAGCGCATGCGAGATGGCTTCTCGAACAATGCTGTCAAATCACGCCGTGAAGAAGCCAGCGGGCAGCGCACTTGTTCGGATTGCCGGCCCCGCAGGAGTTCAGCCGTGGCGTTCTGTTGCGTGCCCGCAGATGCCCACGGGTGTTGTGTCCATGGTCTGGAATCCCATTGATAGCTGGGTCGCGGAAGCGAAGGACAAGGCAGGGGTTGGAATTATTTTTCTTACTCTTCCCTCTCGGGGCTCCAACCAAAGCCCACCCGGACAGAAGTGCGCGGTGTCCCCACGACGATGCAGGGATCAGTAACTTTCGGCTCTTGTGAGAAGGGGGGTGGGTAGGTGTGCGCGTGCGCACGCAAACGCCCTTCCCGCTGTGCCAAGAGTCTGGGCGATTGCTTGACTTTTGAGCCTCCTGTTCGAAAAAGGGAAAACGTCAGACGAGGGGAGACACACTTGCGATGCACGTCAGGTCCTGCTTTGGGCAGATAAACTACTGGCCTTCCCAAGAGGCATTTCAGAGTACAGTGACGTATACAGAGAATGATTGTCACGAATTGCTAGCTTCAGGAGGTCGAGAATTAAGAACGCACAGCCTCCCCCAGAAGAAGCTTATCGGTAAGCTTGTTGTCCTCTGGGGAAAGAGGGAGAAAAACCTGGAGGCGTTCGCTTGAGGTGGCCTACGGGGCATTTGTGATCCGTGGGCTGGGATGCCGGTCTATCCGTGTCAGCGTATTGGCGACGTGACGATCCCCTGCAGGACCGCGGAAGACGGCACAGTCGACGAGTCATCGGGCTTTTTCGGTCAGCGGTTGTGTCGAACGGGAGGATCCAAGCGGGGGAGGCTCCTGTTATTTTTCGATCATTTGGGGAAAACAGAGATGCGGAGAAGAAGGACGGAGGGAGGGAGGGGGGTGAAGCGAGAGAGAAAAATAGAGAGTCACGACTCTGAACAAGGGGCCGTTCTGTCTTATCGAAATGGGGGGTCGGACAGTTGGTGGGGGGCTCCTTCAGGAGTTGCTGCGATGTTTTACGAGGTTGCGTTGTGTTCGAACCAGCGGTGATGGCGACTTTGGGAGGTCTGGCCTTTTTTTAGGGTTCGTTTGTTTGGCAAAGTGTCGATCTTGGTCTGTTCGCAGTGCTATCTGTCCCTTGGTGTTTCTTCAACCACTTCTTCAAACCTCGACGTGAACGTCTTGCTTCTTCCTCTCTGGTCTGTCACATTTCAGATCAGCAAGGATGGTTTGAAGAGGAAATGGAATACGCCACACGACGTCAACCCTGCATAGTCCGTGTCTCGCATGGCATCACCACCATCAGCGCTACCACCACCACCTAGATCAACAACAACTCCTAACCCCCCCCCCCCCCCCCCCCACCAGCAGCACCCGATACAACTCATTCCGTCGATGCGACGTGAACACTTTTCCCTCACACCATTCCCCACACGGAAACCCCTTGCCTCCATCATTTCCCCCATCACGAATCTCAGTGCCCCCAGCTCCTCCTCACCTCGTGTGGATCGCCCGTTGTCTTACTCCGCAAGGCTACCACCTGACACGGGGTCGCGGATCATCAGTGTTGTTGGCCCGGTTGGCTGCCAATTTTCTCTCTGCTCTGTACCTGGTCCCGCGTGCATGCAAGCACCCAGTCCTGGCTGCAGCGCGGCGTTACACCACGGGCTCACTGACCCGTCGCTCGGTCAAGGCCGGGTACCCCATGGGTCATGGCACGCCGGGGCGTGTAAGACGCGGGGCAGATAAGGTGTCTGATCTTGTTGTATGCGAGGTGGAAATCTCTTCCTGGTCATATTGTCTGAGTGAGTGCCGAAGTATAAAGATGTTCGATGTCGTCTACCAGAAGAATCTCGTTCTGCTTTTGACCTATTAATCAGCCGTCAATTTACCTTCCATCGGCACACCCTTTCAGTCAACACCCTTCTCATCATTGTTCTCGTCTCAGTGGTATTCGGTCACCCACAGACACGGCCAGAAGCTCCTTCAACCATCCGCAAGATGGCCGTCACCCAGGCGGACCCCCTCGCCAAGGGCACTTTTGCCACGGCCAAGCAGTCCCTTCGCGATCTCACAGTCTGGCGCCAACGCGTCGTCGTCACGACCCCCGAGGGCGAAACACACACAGAGTGGCACGACCCCGACCCCATTCAGAACCCTATCTCCCTCCTCGCCCAGCTGTCTGCTCGTGACTGGCTCTTCTTCATCGTTGGCTTCCTCGCGTGGACAGCTGACGCGTTTGATTTCCACGCCCTCTCCATCCAGACCAAGAAACTGGCCGACTACTATGACCGCTCCAAGACGGATATCACCACAGCCATCACTCTGACCCTGCTTCTCCGATCAGTCGGCGCTGCCGCCTTTGGTCTGGCAGGTGATGCTTGGGGCCGCAAGTGGCCCATGGTCGCCAACATGATCATCCTCGGCCTGCTGCAGATTGCCACCATTTACAGCACCACCTTCCAGCAGTTCCTCGCTGTCAGGTCTCTGTTCGGCCTCTTCATGGGAGGTGTCTACGGAAACGCCATTGCCATGGCGCTGGAGCACTGCCCGTACGTTATGATCCTGACTGCCGATCCCTTGCTTGAGGATTTGAAGTAAGATGAGAGTGAGACACTAACACACGGCCCAGAACGAACGCTCGCGGTCTCATGTCCGGCATTCTACAGCAGGGTTACTCCTTTGGCTACGTGCTCGCCGCCTGTGCCAACCTGGGCGTCGGTGGTGAGACAGACACCTGGAAGACGGTCTTCTGGATCGCTGGTAAGCCTATCATTCATATCTCCCTCTCCCATTAAAGCACCTGCTAAGGAAACCCCTGTCCAGCCGGCTTCTCCATCGCCGTCGGTCTCGTCCGCGTCGCCTTCCCCGAGTCTCAACAATTCCTCGAAGCCAAGGCCCGCGGTGCCAAGTCGCACACGTCGGCCGGCGACTTCTGGCGGGCCACGCGGGCCATGATCCGCGCCGAGTGGCGCATGTGCATCTACTGCATCATCCTCATGACGTGGTTCAACTACTACTCGCACACGTCGCAAGACTCGTACACGACCTTCATGCTCACGCAGAAGCAGCTCGACAACGCTGCCGCCTCGCGCGCCTCGATCCTTATGAAGACGGGCGCCTGCGTGGGCGGCACCATCATCGGCTACCTGTCGCAGTTCTTTGGTCGCCGCCGCGCCATCATTGCCTCGGCCCTCATCTCGGCCTGCCTCATCCCCGCCTGGATCCTGCCCCACGGCGAGCGTAGCCTCAGCGCCAGCGGCTTCTTCATGCAGTTCTTCGTCCAGGGCGCCTGGGGCGTCATCCCCATCCATCTCAACGAGCTGTCGCCGCCCGCCTTCCGCTCGTCGTTCCCCGGCATCTGCTACCAGCTCGGCAACGCCATCTCGTCGCCCTCGGCCCAGATTGTCAACGCCATTGCCGAGAACACGCTCATCACCATCCAGGGCAAGAACGGCCCCGCAAAGGTCGAGGCGTTTGGCCCGACCATGGGTATCGCTACCGCCATCATTGCCATGGGCATCGTCTGCACGACCATGCTGGGTCCTGAGAAGAGGGGTCGCTCGTTTGAGAATGCTGTTGCTGGCGTGCAGACGGACGACCACCTCGAGCAGAAGGTCGCTGACATCGAGAAGGACGAGGAGGCTGGCGTTGAGTCGAAGGAGGAGTCGCGGGTTGAGACGGCGCGGTAGATAACTATGGCAGATGCTTACAAGCAGAGGTTCAAGTTGCATTGTACCCAGGGTAGTGCTGTTGATACACCCAGGGTTCGAGCGGTGCGCGTGCAGGTCTTGAAACCGAAAGAATAAATCAAAATCATAAACATTCGTCTTGTGTTATTATAGAGATTGTGATACCGTTCGTTGATCCACTGGGGTAAATTTTGCAATCCACCCCTTGTAAATCCACGGCGTTGTGGTTAGATATTTCTGGCTCGCTTTACGCCTTGTTCAGCGTCAAATTGCTCCAGTATGTGAACTCGACAAGAGCAACCTGCTTCGCCAACGGAGTTACCTGCTTAACGCCCGGAGACAATGACAATCCATTTCGGATGATAACCCTAACCATGCGAAAGCTCCCATCCAGTAACCTGCTTTCCCCTCAGCAGTCTCACCATCAGTAAGGTACGGACGTAGGCGAAGTGAATACTCAATCAAAGTTGAATGCCTTTGTCATTATGCTCATCTTCATTAAATCGATTTATCGTTATTTCTTAAAATAAAGTCTCACTGCCCTCGCACTCCCTTCGCGCTTCGTCCAACCCACTTCTATGTCCCATGCTGGCGTTGGCAGCCCAGCCACGCTCTCAACACTCTCGGTAGGAACAGAGTGTTGACAGCCATCCAAAGTGTAAAGCTCTACAGAAGAGATGAATCGAATGATGAATGCCATAGCCATGTTGACAGCCAAGAATCTTCCGGGACACAGGCTCCCAAAAAGCCCAAATATCCTCATTTTCTTCCTTTGGCTCTCGTCCACGCTACCATCAGCCTTCATGAACCTTGATGGGTCGAAATTCATCGCTGTAGGTCCCCACACATGCGGGTCAACGTGATGGGGCCTCAGCGGTGCCATCAGGTAGCTTCCTTTCTGCAGTCTCCAACCCTCTGCAAGTGTCGTATCCTCTTGAACATAGCGGCCAATGGCCATGCCACCATGATAGCGCAAAACCTCGTGCCAAGTTGCCAACAATCGAGGACACTTGCTGGGTACGTCTGCCAGGTCAATATGGCCCTTCTCGGTTCCAACAAAGGAGTCCACCTCCTCTCGAACCAGAGCCAGCCAATCTGGACAGGCGAGCAAATGGTGTATCATCCACGTCGACGCAGCAGTCACGTTAGGACCGGCACCTGCAATCAGAAGCAGCTGATAGTCGGTCCAGTCCTCCTCTCGGGCGCCGTGCGCAGCACAAGCAGTTCGCAATCGTCCAAGAAAGCTGTCTTCTGGATATGACGTCTGAGATGCAGCATCCTGCAGCGCTTTTCGAACGGACTTTCGCGCACTGACTGCCCTTGAATTGAAAAGAAAGCTGAATGGGCTGTTCAGCTGCCGAATGTTGAGCAGCATGATACGCATGTCTGCCAGGAAGGCCGAATCCGCAAAGGGACCTTCGCTGGCGTGATCGTCCCATAGAGCCTTGCCCAGAGCGCCCACCAAGGTTGAGAAGACCCATTCCTCGACACGCAGGGTACCACTTCCCTCCTCATGCAGAGTATCGATGCTCGTCTCGAAATGAGCATCTAGTCTTTCGATGTATTTCCGGAGGTTCAAGTTCGGGATGAACTCTTCACGGAAGATGCGAGATATGTTGGCGCCAAACCCGTGGCTCAGATCAAACTCTTCCTTAAGCAGAGAACACGAATGCTCGCCGAAGCTAAGGCTGCGACGAAAAATGGTCGCGACGAGATGATTGAGCTGCAGGTGTTTGGTCTTGGGCAGGTGTCGGCGCAGTTCAGGCTGCACCAAGACCAGCTGGATGCCAGCCATGTTGATGGTAAAGACGGGCCATTTGCTCGAGAACCGCCGGCAAAGGTTGCTGAAATAATCGTTTCCTTGGCGCATATAACCAATGATGTGGCCGATGTAGAGTATTTGCGACCTGAGCTTTGGGGGACTGATAGCAGTCGAGGCGTGAGGGAAGCTTTTGAGGCTGCAGCCATCATCTTTTCGAAACGCATGATGCAAGTAAAAGGCCAACTTCACGAACACGAAAATGAGCGCAAAGATAGCAGCTGGTGGCTCTATAATCTGGCTCAGCATCGTGAGAGCGTGATGGTGTTGTCAATTTTGAGTCGACGAGACAAGGACGGGATTTCGCTGAACTCAGATGTGCGGCAGCGATTGTCAGACAGCATCCTAGAATTCATAATGTGATGGAAGGTGCTCGTATTCCGGCAAGCCCGAGCCACTGATTTCGAGGGTCAGCCGATCCATCCGTTGGTGCTGTTCCGGCCCTCTACCCCGGGCTTGCTATCGATACCTGAAGTCGAAGGAAGCAGCATGGTGATAGTTGATCGCCCCAATGCAGCGCCATCACCTCTTGTGGAAAGGTCGGCGGGTCTTGGCCCAATAGTCAGGGGAACCGACGCCAGCTGAAAGCTCCAACGCTCGCCTAAAGATGCGCAGCCCTGGGGCTGCACACGCTACACCGCACATCGGGATAGCTGCTCGGTCTAGGCCCTGCTTAATCGGGAGATCCAGCGGTGCCAGCAGTGGATCACCACGTGTGTGATGTGGACACCCCTGTCAACGACCGTCAGTCTAGGATTAACACGATCCTCCTAGCCTTGACATGTCGGCGGGGGTAAATGCCATGTCTAGATTCTGGGGTATATCTTGCTCCTCCCGTAGCCAGAAGGCTGTTCGACCTCATTAATTCTTGCGACATCACCAGACGACTTGCGACCAACTCACCAATTCATCTATCCATCATGAAGTTCTCCAGCCTCTTTCTGCCTACCATCTTCGTCTCCGCCGTGTACGGCAATGGCTTTGTCGAGAGACGCGCGACCAAGCAATGCAACCCCGGAAATAACTGTCAACGCGGAGTCGGAGGAACAGCCGGCGTGAGGCCTCCTCTAACTAGCCGTCAGGCCGACTGCTCAAGGCTCAATGTCGTGACAGTCAGCCCTTCCACTACGTCAGTGCCGATATTGATGAACAAGTGATCTTAAACTATCATGCCTAACTCCCTTGCAAACAGTACCACTACCCTCACAACGACTGTCACCATCGTCAACATCCCGAATCCGACAAGCTTCAAACGTGCCGTGACTCTTCCCACCGTTGACGTTGCGAAGCGTCAGGATGTCGGCGCCGCCACGATCACGCCCACGGCAGTCCCCACCTACGCGACATACTGCTCCTCCGCCTCGGCCTATTACAGCGCCTGTTCGTGCGCTGGCATCACGGCTGTCACCACCACTTTGCCTACCCCTACCGCGACCGCTTACAATACCGTCTCGGTCTGCGTTGCCATGAATCTGGCTCGCAGGGCGCTGGAGGGATTTGGTTACGAGGTTGAGCCTGATTTCGATGCCATCAAGTACCCCGGATTCAGACTTATCTGACGAGGTATCGAGAGTATTCTCAGCAGGCAACACTGGGATTCTTAGTTAATGAAGTGATGAATACTGCCTCCGATAATATGAAGTCCATGATCCAATTCAAATCTCATCGTCGTTGATATTTCTCCCACAAAAGCTTCCCCACTCCATCATGTACATAACCGACCCATGGAAAGACATTCATGGCGCACAGAACATCCTTAAAAGTGGAGGTTCCAGCAGACTCACTCGACACCGCCAATGCTGGCAGGAGCCAATTCGATACAGCCTCGTCTACCCACAGGTCGAAGCCTCCGGCAAACAAAAGCCACACTCGAATCACAGCGGGGAGTTTGCCGGCCTGTATCTCAAGTTGTCAAGAGAAGCTTTGAACCCATCGGAAAGACTCCTGTACTGCGCTTGACGGCCACGTCCGAATCCCGCGGGGAAGCCAGCGAGGAAAGCCACCAAACCAGAATAGAAGCACGTTGAATTGAGTCAAATTTGCCCAAGGGTTCAACCGACTCGAGAAGGTCAAATAATGAGAGGATGAAAGCCTGGTATCCATCGATTCTTAGCTTGGTCGTTTTCCTGGGAGCGTTGAAAAATGTTCGACGACGCTCAAAACATCGAGAACGAGGGCCCGTTATTCCGCTTCTTGTCCCGTTGTACAGGCTGAGTAGGATACTGTTATGAAAGTAGGCGGTGATTGACTGCGGAAAACCAATGTTGGGCATTTCGTCAAAGAAGAATTTTGTCTTGGCTCACGTATGCAGTGAGAGTTCGATATCACATACAGAGGAGCTAGAATCATTCTAACCAAACAATGAGACAAACACTTCCTCTAAGACACAACCTGACCTGCAAATCTTATGCAGCATCCCTGGAATGCGTTCAAAGCTTCTCAGTCCACCTCGCAGTCCGACCACTGATTGAAGTCCGTCGAGATGGGCTTTGTTGGCATCAAATAACCGCTCATAGTCGCGCGAACCGTAGGCATACAGATCAATACTATTGTGCTATGTTCCAGAGCCTCTTCACCTCGCAACATCTCATTAGCGAGTTCGTAGGCACGTGGAATGTGTGGCAGCGAGAAGATTAGCTCCTCACCACCTATTAGAATTCCGACGTAGGTTTCCGTCAGACCGAGGACCGCATAGAAGTCTGGTCCGAGGAGTCAACATGAACTGTCTTTACCAGAATAGATACCATGAAGTACAAGCCTCTTTGGTGAAAAGAGTATGAAACCAGATGCCGTTGAGGACCTCGTAAGGTTGACAAAAGCTGGCGGCTACATGGCGTCGGACATGATGTGCATGACTTCAGGCATATTTCAGCTTTGAAAGCTCCGGCGAATAAGGGCCTATAAAGCTTACATTGATCGAAGAGAAGCCTTATGTGAGCGGTCCATCTGAGCAAAGAAGAGAAAAAAAAAAGGAAGTGGGAAGGAAAACAAAATGTATGCGGGAAGGCTTTGACCTACCTGTCAGACATGGGAGAGAGATTCTCCTACCTCAAAGCGTCGAAAAGACTACGGTCCACGAGCTCCGTTGCCTGGGATGTTGTGAAGCCCATCTGACTCGTGACAATGACCATGTGCGGCGTCACGCCAAAATTGCGCATCGTCACCACGAGCTTGGACAGCAGCAGGACCGCCAGGAGTACAATTCCATGACGATAGCCCGTACAAGGTTAAAACTGCCGTGTTCGCCGAGTTCGTCCGTTTGTAGCGTGGGTGTCGTGGTTGCGGAATGGCAGGCCTCTGTCGCCCCAGCCTCGTGCTGGTGTGGCTGGATGCCGGCCGCCGGAAGGCACCTGCCCGAAATCATCCTGACATTGGTGCTGTCGGGCAAGTACATCAGGGCAGAGCCAGATTCTTTCCCGGGGTGCGGCAGGAAGGCAGAACGGAAAGGACGGCTGGGAGCAGCTACGGCGAGACTAATGGTGGATGGAATGACTTACCTGTTGCTCCCGCAGCAACAGTGGAATCGCTCCATTTCGGTCCCATTATTACTCTTACTTCTTCCTGCCCAGATTCCTTCTTTTACACTTCATCAACTCGCTCATAGCATTGACTCAGCTGTAGAGAATGGGATGCGAGAGTACATGATCCATGCCGTTCAGGCTTTCTGACGATACCTAGGTAGTTGGTGTACGCCATATGGTCGTTTAATAGTCCTCTGAACGTGCATTTTGGTCACATCATCAATCCATTATTCTTACTCCTTTTCATCTCATTCAATACCTCATCTCATTCAATACTCCAAATGATTTCCTAACAGTCGGGCCAGACTCAGGCCGGACACATCTCAGGTCCAGGTCTTCCACCCCTTAAGGTTTCCAAGTACTGCCAGAACCCGTGTGCCTTCTTCATATGCCTCAGGAAGATAGTCTTGAATGCCTTAGGTGGGGGGGGGGGGGGATAAAAACCTGTTTGCTCTTTTCGAAAAGACGGTAGATGGGCATGTGGCTGCCATCGTCGGGAGTCTGCGTCGGGCCCGTGCTGTCCAGTGCCGGGTCGTGAGGGCTTTTATCCTGCCAAACCACGATGGAAACACTATTGTCGCCAATCCACTGGCTCACTGTGTACTCGAGGTGGCAGTCGCGGCAAAAGCCGAACCTAATTGGAAGCTTGCTTTTTTGTACAGAGCCAGGGGGGGTGCAGAGAACAGCCTTCATACGAGACGTGATGCTAGTCGCGTCCAGTAAAGCATCTACAACGTCGTGCTGAAATCCCACATGGGCACAAAGCTTGTTAGGTTTGAGATCCGTAAGAGTTATGACTCGCTGGTTGGCAGGCGTATACATTCAAATGTACTTGATTAGGAGTTTGGTTGTGCTGGTGCCCGATTTTTGTTGCTGAACGACGCGTGGTGTGACTTCTAAAGTAAGCGGTAAGTCGGCCCTGAATATGAAAGGTGGCCCTGCGGAAGAGATGGTGGATGTGGCGCCGCGTCGCAAAGTCGAGCATATCAAAGTGCTGAACGTTCCGCAGGATGATCTGTTTGTGATGGTCTTGGAGACTGTGGTATGTCGCAGCCACTATGCTGGTTGCTTCAACTCCCCAATAGAAATTCGGGTTCTTCCAGTGGCACGAGCTATGATTTTTGGAGGAGGTGGGAAGGTCATTTGGCGAGATGGGATGAGAACAGAGACAGTGTTCGCAAAACCACCGATTCGTGCTGATGTACCAAGCTGGGTCATGCTGCTGGGGTGGCTGGGTGTCCGTACATCCATCGTCAGGCACATGGCCTGCGTCGGATGAGAGACCGGTGGTCTTGGGCTGCTTCATATTGTCCGTGGGTAACAAATATTGACATGTGAGCCTTGTTGGGGTAGCAGTGAGAAAATGTTTTCCACAATGGAAAAGCGGCTGCCATGTTTAAATACCTTTATACCCTGATTTGATACTTCGACGTGGCGTCCGGTAGCGACATCAAGGTTGCGCCCATCTATGCATCAAGTCTACGATCCAGGTGTTTCATGCACAACTTTCGCCATGGGATATTGACGTTGGGCTAAGTGCCTACCATGGCTGAGGACATGAATGATCGTCTCACATTCCATCCAAATGGAGCCGGGCCTGATGCCCCTTGTTGGTGTAGAGACATCCGTTACGACAACAAGAGGGTCGAGTAAATAGTCTGGTCACCAAGTTGGATGCTGGATAGATGTGGAGTGCCCCCGCTGTCACGCCCACAGCACCCCGAGCTGATGGAGCCGGCCGGCTTCAAGGTGGAGGCAGAGGGCAAAGCCCACGATGGAGGCCTTTTGGTTAGCCAACATAAGCCCACCAGCCAGGGCCGAACGACACCCCGAGTTAATAACTCACAGACGTCCGAGCGGTCTAATGGTCGTATGTCTCTCTCTGCCATCCTCCTCGCCGAAATCACCACTAACCAATCACAGTAATGGTTATGACTGCGGATTCTGATTCCGCCAGCCCAGGTTCGATTCCTGGTTGGACCTGCATATTTTTTCTTTTGTGTAACTTCATTTCTAGAAAGACGCCGACCGACTTGTGCTTCCCCTTACTTTTGCTTGGTCACATTCCCTTTGTCAGCATGCATTCCCCCGCAGAGCATCTGCACTCTCTTTGAAGTGTACTTAGTGCTCAAATGCGAGCGACGAGTTTAGTGGGAATTCTCACACAACTACCGCCGATCGTGCTTATTGGTCATTTCGCCCAATGATGATGGTCTTGTGAAGCGTCCCCACGAGGTAGGGTCAAGGTCGCTTACCGAAGTCCTAATCTAGCGACTGGGGCATTCTACGAGTCCACTGATAAACATAGACACAGCGCGATGTGACCTTCACCAAACGTACAGACGGCCAAGGCACCGACCGACAAACCATGAAATCCATCATGTGAGATGCCTGCTGCCGTGTCTTGAGCCCACGCTCCCCAATCTTCCCACGCTGGCTGATTCTCCCCTTGTCGCTGGCCCCTTCTTAAGCGCCGAATGTCTCATGCCGTCGCGTGCTCGGCAAAGCGTAACAAGCCTGTCACACCCAGAATTAGGCACAACGGCACAGCAGAGCCTATGCCGACCGACCCTGGTAAGCCACAGGGCTGTACCGGGCTATGGAGAGAGGGGCTCAGCTCCCTCGCAGTATTTTCTTGAGGGAGCAGGATCCCGGCCTTTAGATGTCCCATTGGCCAACAGCCGATGGATGACCCCTGAGGCTGGCAGGAAATGCAGTGCACCTGTTGACCCTAGAGCAGCACCAAGTGCTGCAACCTGGCACAAGAAGCTTAGGCGAATCTTTGGGCTGAACCGTCGGCAGGGGTAGAATTATCGTGGAAAGTAAGACGGGAAATGAAGAGCCGTATAAGGGTCGTTGGAGCTCATTTTTCTTCGTCGAGCAGCTGTCACCTACCATCTCTGCCTTGTTGTCCCACCTCCACTACCAGTCTCTCGCCTCTTCTAAGGTTCTCTATCAACGAGTTTCGCACGAGTACCATCAGCAAGCGACAGCGGAACCCCTGGACGAAACCACACCTCAGTCACAGCCATCAAAGAATCTCGCGACCATGGGCCAACACAATGTCGGCGATACCTCGCCTTTTCTCAAGCGCATCTTGATCCCCTTCTGGTGCGTTCGCATCTTTGTCATGGCCATCAATGTCGTCGTGTACATCCTCGCCATCAGCCTCGTGGTTCGCTACAAGGACGATATTTCCCACTTCGAGACCGAATTTGGCACAAACCTCTCGCCCAACGCCGTCATTGCCATCTGGGTCGTCATCATGATCATCCTCGCCCTCTGCTTATCGCTCGACCTCGTCGCCATCATCAAGCGCGCGCGAAGAAACTTGTCGCCCAAATTCTTCCTCATCATCAACGTCATTCAGACGTTCGTCTGGACCGTCCTGTTCGCGCTGTCCTTTGTCGGCGCGCGCGCCAATGCCGCGTCCACGGCCATCGCTGTCATCATCTAGTGAGTCGCATACCATGCCTGCTTGCCCTCAACTCCACTTTCTCCCCTGGCCCTTTGCTGACCAGGTGCCCTCCCACAGCCTCTCCTTCGTCGGCCTCCTCATCTACGCCGCCATCATCTTCCACAAGGACCGCAAGGGGACCCTGCAGTACGCCCCCGCCGTGAACCCCGCCACCGGCTACGAGCCCCACGCCCCCCAGCCCAACCTCCACTACCAGCAGAGCGGCGCCTACCAGCCATACGCACCGCAGACGCACGCCCAGGGCGGCGCCCAGTACGCCGGCCAGGCGTACAGCCAGGACTATAACAAGCCGGTGTACGGACAGCACCCCGAGTCGCACGAGCTCAGCCACCAGCCGCGGTACGCGTGAGCGGCACCATCCATGAATGGTGCTGTGCTGATAGAGGGGAGAGAAAGGGGGGCTTTCGCTGAGGACGATATACCTGGGGCGTTGCATTGCGAATGATCTTGATGACTGGCTTTGCTTTTATTCCCCCGCTCCTGTGGTGTACATGGACGGGTAGCGATGATTTGGCTTGCCTATAATGAGAATTTTACTTGTATCATGTTCGTACCTCGGTCCAATCGGTAGTTCGTCTGGCATGGTTTTGGCAGTGATGTGAAGTCGACTCCAACCCAATTGACTTTGGGTGCCAACGAGCCAATCTGACTGCACGTGCTGTCTGGTTTTGTCGAAGGATTGGAGGACGATGGCCAGAACTCACGTCAGCGACCAAGTCCGAAATTTTGTGTTTGGCAAGCTCAAGGTGTTGACCACCCCCAATGACGGCGCAGACTAGTTGTTCTAGTCTCTTCACGCGAGCACAAGACGCGAAGACAGGGTGCGTAAGATGGGTATCTCGAGACCCCTGGTTGAGCGAGTGCTGGAGAGCGCAGTGTCAGCATCGTCGCGTCGCTTACCACAAGTACGGAGACGATCATCACATTGGACTCGACGATATGCATGTCAGACTCCCGTGACTCTTATGAAGGGGTCAGCCTGGGTATATAATCATCGCCTTTCCTAAGGTAGAATTCCGAGTGGTACAAGCTTGGAAGGCCAGCACGGTCGGAATCATCGTGCTTTGACTGAGAGAACATTACGAGCAACAGCCAACATGGCATCTATATTCGAGAAGCGTGGGGACACGACCATCTACCGCGCACCGAACTCGGTGGACATTCCTAGTCTCGACCTTTTGTCGTTTCTCTTCGAGAGTAAGTTCTTTTCGTTCCTGTAAGCTTTCGAAACTTGCTGAAGAGGATACAGATCCCCAGAATGACAGGCTCAAGAGCGACACGATCCTTCACGCCGACGCAGCTGATCCCAGCCGCAACGTGACAACGGCGCAACAGATCAGCCACCTGCAGAGGCTCGCTCACACGATCCGAACAAAGTATGGTATTCGCGACGGTGACGTCGTTCATGTCATCTTGACCGGCCATATTCTGTGCCCATCAATCTTCCTCGGCATCATAGCCGCCGGCGCTACTGTCGCATGCTCACTTCCGACGAGCCCGCCGACAGACATAGCCGGGCAGATTGCCATGACGGAGAGCAAGCTGCTCATCTGCAGCCCTGACCTCAAGGCACTTGCCGGGTCTGTCGGCGCACTCACAAGCCTACCTGAAGAACGAGTCATATACTTTGGGGACAGCGAGGACGTGGAACTCTACGAAGTCAAGTCGGGCACGCAGATCCACGTCTCCTCGGATGAGCACAGCTGGACCCGTGTCACAGACATGGACATCCTTCAAAAGACGACCACCTGCATCGTCTACACCGGCGGCACGACCGGCCCCCCGAAAGCGATTCCCATCTCTCACGCCAATATTGTCGCCTCCGTCTTCCTCTTCATGGAACCCTTCCGGCACGACCCGAAGCTCGAATTCCGCACCGTCGCGCACGTCCCGACAACGCATCTCTCGGGCATCCAGGGCTACATCACGTCGCAGACTTACGTCGGCGGCACCGTCTTCTGGATGACGCGGGTTGACTTGCCGCAGCTTGTGGCCCATTGCAAGCGCTACAGCGCCACGACGCTCCTGAGCCCGCCGCCCATCTGGCTCGCCATCGCCAAGGCACCCTTCGTGACAGACCAGCTCAGCACGATGGTCGTGGGCTTCTCGAGCGCCGCGCCGATGGGCGCCGAGCTCCAAAATGAGGCGCAGCGCAAGCTGGGCAGGGGCCAACTGGGGCAAGCCTGGGGGATGAGCGAGGCTTCAGGACCGATGACGGTACTGCCGCTGGGCGAGAGGGATGAGAGCGGCAGCGTTGCCATGCTCGTCGCCAATAGCGAGATGCGAATCGTCGACGAAGAAGGGAGGGACGTTACGCCTGGTGTGGCGGGCGAAGCGTGGGTGCGAGGTCCCCAAGTTGTGACCGGGTACTTCAAGAACGATCAAGCGACGAGAGAGTCTTTTGTGGATGGGTGGTACCGGACTGGCGACTTGCTGTACTTCAAAGATGGCAAATTTTACTTTGTCGATCGTGCCAAGGTACGTTACGAACGTAAGCTATGTTGGTTGGTTCGATTCGCTGACATGGTGAAGGAAATCATCAAGTACAGGGGGAATAATGTCGTTCCGGCTCAGCTCGAGAGCGTTCTCACGACGCACCCTCAGATCCAAGATGCAGGGGTCATCGGCGTGAAGGTTGACGACGATGAAGTTCCTCGGTAAGATAACTTGTGGGGAGAGACGCGTGGAGGTGATGCTAATATTGTCATAGTGCGTACGTTGTAACAACCGGGCCACAGATCTCGGAGGAGGATATTTCGAGCTGGCTGGAAGACCAGGGAATAGCCGATGAGCAACAGCTCCGTGGCGGAGTTGTCTTCATCAAGGAGGTGCCACGGTCGGCACCAGGGAAAATCCTGCGCCAGGATCTGCGGGCCATGTACGTCGATGCATAGGAGGTGAAGACTTGACTACCGCAGAAGGATCCGATGGGGGCGAGGCCCGACTAACGAGCGGGCGAACAACGGGATTGAAGAAGCAAAATCGGGAGATGAAGCTGTTGGTGATGGTGGAGAGCTTAATGCCAAGATCCTTGCCAGAAGTTGCTCTTTCCAGGCGTGACCTGACAGTGGCTTCGTCTGAGGCCTTGCCACATGTGGCCTAGTAAGGGATGATCTTGAATTGGCTGTGGCGGTGCCCCTCGTGATGACTAACCGAAACACCAAGACCCCAGATCCGCATCGGATTCGCGGAGAGCGACGACGGATGGGCTCCAGGGACACGCAATTCCGCAAGCCCGCCAGCTCCCGCCTGGACACCTTCATTGACTACACTTTGGCCTTCTGATTGATCATCTCGGGGCATATGATACCAACTTGATTGCGACAGTTCTTTTGCTACCTTTGCGTTTGTCCTGTTGTAGCAGCGTCGATGGGCACTTGCTTTGTCATTCCCTTGTAACTTCCAACTGCAGCCAGGGCGAAAGAGGCCTCTCGATACTTCATATCTTCGAACCCTCTCAACCCCCTCCCCCTTCTTCCGACAATCATCGCATTCACCAACCCTAGTCTATCCTTTGAATGGATGTTGATACGCAGGACTCCTGAAGGCCCCTACGCTCGACACTCGACATTTTTATTGCCTTCCCTAGACACAAGACGCCGACGCCAGCCATGCCGAACGATCGCGACCAACGGTACGATGCCGTGCCGCCAATCCCGAGCTACGATGAGGCCATGTCCAACCCCAACCACGCAGACTGGCCACCGCCAGCATCACCGAACCCTGAGACCGAATCACACGGGCTCTTGAGCTCCCATAACAACGCTGCCTCGTCGTCATCACGACGACCCACCGGCTACCGAGAACCGACCGTAGAAACGGATGACGAGGACAGCCTGTTCTACAGCAGCGATGACGGCGACGAAACGGCCTACGTGCGGCGGGAGATGCAGGAGCTCGAGATGGACGACGCCGGCAACGCGAGACCCTCCCTATGGGGCAAGAGAATTCCCTTCTCCTTATCACTACCAAATTGGAAATGGTCCTGGCGACCGCGCTTGCCAAGGTTGCGACGCACCGTCATGCTGCCCCAGCGCCCGGCGACCGACCCCTCGACGACAGCAAACGACGGCGACGCGAGCACAGAGCAGGAGACGGCGCGACCGCGCTTGCGGTGGCCCAACCTCGAGGGCGCCAACGGCAAGCATGCGGCCATTATACTGGTGCGCATCTTTGCGGGCTTCCTCGTCATGTCGTTTGTCTACTTGATCTTCATGAGCGACATCTTCTCGACCATGGCGCGCAGGTTCGGCACGGGCCTGCGCTTCGACCCGGAAGACGTGCGCATGTGGGTGCAGGGCCATGTCGAGAACGCGGCCATGCTCAAGACGGTCAAGCACTACACAAGCTTTGCTCATATTGCCGGCACCGAGGGCGACTATGGCTACGCTATGGACATGGAGACCATGTTCCACAGGGCGGGCATGGACTTTGTGCACATTGACCAGTATGACGTCTACCTTAACTACCCAAAGGCGAACGGCAGGGCGGTGGAGATTCTGGACGAAGCAGGCGAAAAGGCGACGTGGAAGGCAAAAATGGAGGAGAAGGAAGTCGGCGGCGAGATTGCAGGACACCAGACCTTTTCGTTCCATGGCCACTCAAAGGCTGGTGACGTCAAGGGTCCTCTCGTGTACGCTAACTACGGCTCAAGGGAGGACTTTGCGCTGCTGAAGGACAAGGAGATCATCACCGAAGGAGCGATTGCCCTGGTGCGGTACTACGGCTCGCAACCGAATCTGGCCTTGAAGGTGAAGGCTGCCCAGGATGCAGGCTTTGTAGGATGTCTGGTGTACAGCGACCCTGAGGACGACGGGTTCAGGCAAGGAGACGTGGCGCCAGCCGGCCGCTTCATGCCTGAAGATGGCGTTCAGAGGGGATCTGTCAGCTTGACGAACATGGTCATCGGCGACGTCCTGACCCCTGGATGGGGCAGCAAGGAGGGCCTTCCACGGATGAAGGTGGGCCAGACGCCCGGTCTTGTGTGGATCCCAAGTTTGCCACTGGCATGGCGAGACGCACAAGTGCTGCTGCAGCACCTCAAAGGCGTGGGCCAGAAGGTTCCTGAGGAGTGGAAGGGAGGTGTGCCCAATGTTGACGAATGGTGGACTGGCAACGCCTCATCACCGATTGTGCGTCTGAAGAACGAGCAGGACGAGGAAAAGAAGCAGCCGATCTGGAACGTTTACGGCAAGATTGAGGGCATCGAGCAGTCCGAGAAGACGATCATGGTGGGCAACCATCGCGACGCCTGGGCCTTCGGAGCAACAGACCCCCATACCGGTACCGCCATCATGATGGAGGTTGCGCGACTCTTCGGCATCTTGCTGCTCAAGGGCTGGCGCCCACTGCGAACGATCGAGTTCATGTCTTGGGATGGCGAGGCCTACAACATGATCGGCTCGACCGAATTTGTCGAAACTCACGCGGACAAGCTGCGCGAAAATGGTTGCGCCTATATCAACCTCGCCGGAGCTGTTGCTGGCAGCGAGCTCCACGCGTCCGGCTCACCCGTGTTCCAGTCTGTGCTGAACCGAATTCTCGAGCGTATCGAGGATCCCCACCACAACATGACGCTGCGGGAACTCTGGGACAAGCGAGGGGGGAAGATCGAGGAGCCGAGCGTCCGCGGCGACTCTGTGCCGTTCCTGGACATTGCAGGCACCAGCACTCTCGACCTGAGCTTCCGTGGCGACCCACACCCGCAATACTCTAGCTACGACAATTTTGACTGGATGAAGCGCATCGGCGACCCAGGATTCGTGTATCACGGTCTGATGGCCCAGGTCGTCGCTTTCCTTTGCCTCGAACTGGCTGACCGCCCTATTATGCCTTTTGACATGGAGGCCTACGGCGTCAAGCTTGACAAGTGGGCCGAAGAGCTCACCGAATGGTCAAAGGAGAAAATCAAGGCTGCCGGCCAGGAAAAAACCTTCTCCATTGATCCCATCAAGATTGCCATCCACGACGTCAAATCTGCGGCCAAGACATTCTCGCGCTGGGAAAAGACATGGGACAGCGTCGTCATGGGTGGTGGCGGCTGGGAGTCGTCCGGCATGAACACAAAGCGCATCGAGTACAACACGCGCATGGCGGGATTCGAGACGGCACTCCTTGACATTGAACAAGGCGGTGGTGTAAGTCATTTGCGTGCTTTCATTTTTCTCGCCTTTACTGACACAACCCTCTTTCAGATCCCCAACCGCACCCAGTTCAAGCACGTCGTCTTCGGACCCCAGGCCTGGTCCCATACGAAACAGGTCACGTTCCCAGCGATCCGCGACGCCATTGAGGACGCGAACTGGGAGTTGGCGCGCAAGCTCGTCGAAAAGACGTCAGTCCTGATCCGCAACGCCGCGAAGGTACTGCTCGATCAGCAAACCGACGAGGTGCCAGGGCGGTGATCGGGGATGAGGAGGATTACGGGAACGACGCCACGCTGATACATTACACACACTACACACTTACTATTACTGACATACCTGTCGCCTTTCCTTATCTGACGTTGTTTCCTGCCGCTCCGCCTTGAGAGGTGGGCAGGAAGACGTTTTTCCCTGTTGAAGATTTCGCTCCCTTTTTTTACTTTCCCATTTCTCTTTTTTGTTTATATCCGTCTCGGCCCTGGCTCCCTTGGCTGGGCTGTCCGGGTGGCATTGCATGGAGTTATGTCTGGGCGGGAGAACCGATTCGTTATTTGTACGTTGGAGACGGCTGTGAATGTTTCGATAGGTCAGACGTATATACTTCGCATTGGGGCGTGGGCCTGTTCCGTTCATCGTCGTGTTAGCTCTGGCGTGAGTGATTGCCCATGACACTGGGTGAATAGTCAAAGCAACCCTCGTCTCAATGGCACTACGGCCCCATTACACCAAGAAAGCCAATGGACGCGAAATGATGGATTGATAGCATCGCTTAAAACGGGAAAAAGAACCGGTATACATATATACATGGGTAGTCAGGCACGGCATACAAGCCTCAGCAAGCACGGGCAATGCATGCTCCGCATCTTTCCTCAACAAGGGAGGGGGAGAAGATAAAAAAAAAGGTATCAACACGATCGGACGCGACCGGCCTCTCTCCTTCCCTCCTCTCCCTCGTTCCCGAGCCACGGAGGCGACGTCTCCAGTCGCAGCCGCACTATGGCGCCCTAGAGCCTCCAGACTCAGACATCGGCTCATTTCGGGTACAACACGACACCCTCGTACTGCCTACTCCGAATGTTTTCGAGCGTCGAGTAAAAGTGGCGCTTGCTGTTGTCGATCGACGCCGAATCCTGCTGGTTGCCGGCGAGGTTGGAGTGGATGAGCTCAATGAGGCCGTTGAGGTATTTGGTCGTGACCTGGGTTGATCAGCATGGAGTACGTATCACTGGAGGTGGGGAGAGACGTACGGCCTCGTTTTGCTGGTCAAAGTAGTAGACATAGCGGTCAAGAATTTCAACAAAAAGCTCAATAGAGGCGGCCGTCTCCATGCAGGAGTCGGCCACGCGGAGGGCGCGTTGGAGGCACTCGAGCACGCGCTTGCCGTCGCGATAAAGCTGAAATACGTCAGTGTCATGACACGGAGCCACATGAACAACACAAGACTTACATCCGTCTCGTCCGTCTCGCCATTGGCCTGGCTGGGCATGGCCCACCAGAGGTGGCTTGCCAGATAGACGGCACGGCACTGGTCGGGCTTCCTCAACAGCTTGCTGCCGTGCTGCGCACACTTGGTGATGAGAGTGTCGTAGTTCTCCTTGCCAAAGTTCCTGGTCTGGTGAAGCGAGCTGGCAATGATGCAGACGGCCTGGAACTGGGCTTTGGAATCAGAAACGGCCTCCTCGTAGACGGTGAAGGCTTGTGCGAAGAACTCGTAGGACACCTCTTCGAAACCAGCTTGGTCAGCCGTCATGCCAGAGGAGCAGAAGAGGCGCAGGGCGAGCTCTGCCGCTCCCGGGCCGCTGACACGCGTGTAGAGAGTGCTCAGTGCGGAATGCATGAACTTGAACAAGGCATTGCTCTGCGTCTCCCAGTTGTCGTCGAGGTGTTCCCTCGCCTTCAACCTGCGAGCAAGCTTCATACACGCTGTGATAAGAGGAGGAGTTGTGGTACGGATACGCTCGTTGCCCTCGGAGTAGGCCTTCCGTGTCGCCTGGAGGAGCTTGAACTGTGTGTCGTTGCTCTCGGCGTTGATGAGATGCACGAGACGCGCCAGCCAGCCTTGCTCCTCGAGAGTCTCGTCCGTCTCCATAGCACGACGCTGCTGAACGCCGGGGTAATTGGACGGCGGCTGAGAGCCTTCCTTGATGAGGACCTTGAGGATCTCTAAGACGTTATCCAACTGGGACGAGGTTGATATCCTGGTCTGGTTGCGGAGCAGGTTGCGCGCTACCTCGCCAGCAACAGCGCGTCGGGTCTGGTAGGACTGCGCCTGGAAAAGGGGGACATAGGTGGGGAGTGATAGAGCGGTGAAGATGGAGACGTAGCGGTTGATGGGTGCCTGGAGAAGGGCGAGAAGGCTCTGCTGGGCAGGAGGAGAGTGGAGATCAGCGTTGTTGGCGTTGTCGCGCACCTTGCCGAGGGCGTATTCGAGTATCTGGTTGACAAAATCGAGGCGCTCGGGGTAGATATTCAAGGCCAGGTTCGTCAGCGAGTGCAGCAACGCGATTGTGTCGGGGATGGGGAGATGTTGCGCCTCGACCAGGTTCTTCACCTGACTGAAGAACACCTCGTAAAGCTGCACATTGTCGGGAATGCCCTTCTCCGTCGGCGTCTTGGTTGCGTCGGGAGCTTCGGAAGACTCAGCGGCGGTTTCAGAGCCGTTGACGGCCGTTGTATCGGTTTCTGCAACGGACGGCGTCGTCTCGTCGTCGGCGGCATCGCTAGCTTTCGAGGGATCCGCTTCTCCGTTGGCGTCGTCGGCCCCCGAAGATTCGTTGCCATTTGTGTCGGACGGCTTGCTGGTGTCGGCATCCGCATCTGTTGGTGCCGCCGACTCTGGCGCCTCGCTCTGCATCTTCACCTTTTCTAGCAGCTTCGCCAATGCCTCCTCCTCCACCTTTGCCTTGTCATCGTCGCCCTCGGCGGGGCCTTCGCGCTCGGCGTAGTCTGAAAGTCTGTCCATCAAGCCAATGACAATCGCCTTGACATTGACATGGGGGTTGAGGCGCGAGACAGCGCCAAGGAACTGGTCGAGGGTGTGGAGGTGGAACTCGTCGGGGAAGACCTGGGTGACGACCTCGAGGAGGTACTCTTGCGCCAGGACATCGCGGCACTGCACAACCTGCTCGAGCAGCGGCGCCAGGATGCCCGACTTGTACGTCTCGAGGTCGACGAGCTGGCTCAGGCGCACAATGTTGCTGCCGACGAGCAGCTGCAGCTCCTTGCGCTCCCTCGTCCTCTGTTCCCTCTCGCGCGAGTGGCCCTGGTGCTGGAGGCGCACCCACAGCTTGTTCATCTCGACAAAGTTGGTGAGGACAAAGTTGATCGAGTCGGAGAGGTTGCCTTCGGGGCCGTCGCCGTCGCCAGTGGGCAGGAAGTCGCGGGCCTGGCCGGAGAGGAAGTATCGCAGGAAAAGACCGCGGATGGGATGCTGAACCCCGCGGCTCATGTCCATCATGTCCTTCATCAGCTCCTTGACCGGCGCGTCTTCAATCGACATGTAGGCTGTGCCGACGGTCATCATGAGGTAGAGACGAGGCACAATGTTTCCGGCGTATTGGACGAGCTCATACAGGTCGGCCAGGTGGTTGACGGGGTGGTTCTCTCGCAGGTGGACGGACAAGTACCGCAGCGCGTCGAAGACGGCCATGTAGAGCTCGTAATATTGCTTGGGGCCGAGGCTGCTCGTTCGGAGCTCGGAGACGAGGGTAGAGCTGCACGGGAGAAAAGCGAAAGCGTTAGCAAGACGGCACATGGTGTTGTTCCCAAGCCACGAGGGCTCATCTCCCAAGATGCTACGCTCGCGAAGGGCTGGATATGACGTACCAGCACTTGAGTGCGTCCATGAGCTTGCCGGGCGAATCCAGGCATTTCCGCATAACCGCCGTTTGCTGGCGCACAGCAACTAGAGCATCCTCCAGCAGGCGTGCCTGGTCCTCAGGCGGCGCGGGCGTCGCAGACATGGTGAAGTCGGGGGATCGAACCAGTGGGGCAAGTGGCAGGCTGTCGTGTTCAACTCAATCGCATGGGCAGGGTTGTCTCGGAGGCTTTGGTGACAGCAACTGAAATCACCACGAGACTTCGTCAGGGAGGAGATGTCGTCGACAGCGCAACGATATCAATGGGATGGTGGTGACGTGGCGGAGCTCGTGGGAGACGTCGGCGGGCAAGACGGAGCAAGTTGGCTGGCGGGCTACAAGGTGCAGCCAGCAGCAGCAAGCTTGCTTGCCTGGGCAGGCCGTTCGAGGCGGCATAATCGGTGGAGGCTGCCTGTCGTCACGTGGCTGATAAGGCGTGACGATGACAAAGACGACCCGTTTCAATGATGCTCGCTTAGGAGACACAGTTCCTCGAGATGGGTACCTGGTCTATATACATACCTGCTGGATCCTGTTGGTCTTCGGAATGTGTGACATGCCTATGCGCCTTGATTGGTTCTCTGCGGCTTCCCAATTCCGACGGCTCGTGATGCGTTCCGTCCAACTTCCGCTCCATCTCCAACACTGTTTCTCCCATTCCCTGTCGATTGGTATTCCAGATTTGTGGCACAGCCCACTCCGTCATGGCGAATCTGACAAGATCTCATCAAGGCTGCTCGCCTACGCATTGGTCTCTCTATATCTCATGTCTTGAGTTACTTCTTCCTCAATGTTGCCGCCCGACCCCCCCCCCCCCAAGATCCTTTTTCTGAGCAAGACAATCTTACCCAGTCGGGATGTTCTTACATGCAGCACAGGCCCCAGGCTGCCGCCGTGCGGCTGAGTCAGATTGGGGAGGAGGGGGGCCTAGCCGAGCACCCTGAGGGAACCCCTCACAGGGTCTCTCCACCAGCCGTTGTGCTAAAGCGTTGCCGCAACATGTCTACGGAACACCTTCTTGTTCACCCGCGCGTCCAGTGTTCCGTCACCAGCCGCCGCCTTGCCTGTCTCGGCTGGGTCCAGTGATACAGACCGGGATAGTGGGTTGGTGCTAGGATCGTCTTGTCTTGTGTCTGAGGACCCTTGTGACTGGCGGCTGGTTCCTCAGTAGCATGCCAGCATGAAGTGGTTAAGAGAGCTGCATCTCCTCCCCGGGAACTTACTTCACCTTATTTTCCTTTCCGTTGTTTTTCTATTCAACGAACGGGCACATGGTTCCTTTACCAAGTCCCTCCATGAGCTCCTCCCCCCATACGTTCATACGACCATAGAGGGCAGTTCGACACATCCACCATGAACCAGATATCCCCCCTCATGCGGATTCCCGCCGAGCTCCGCGTGCTCATCTACGAGTACCTCCTCGACGACGGCGGCAACACACAGATCGAGATTCGAAACAAGCCACGGCAGGGTTGCGAATGCACAGAACCACACGGTGGCCAGCGACGCTCGCGCTACCGCGTCATCGAGAAGAATTTCCACCAAGACTGCTACGAGACGACCTACGTCCTCGCCTCCAAGGCGGCCCTGCACGTCGGCATCATGGCGACGAACCGGCACATGTACGCCGAGACGTCGTACATGCTCTACGGCCACCACACGTTCAGCTTTGGCAGCGACGTCGAGGCCGTGGCGCCCTTTGTGCGCGACCTCTCGCCGCACGCGCGCAGCCTCGTCGGCGGCGTCGCGCTGCGCAAGAGCAACGCCCTCTTCACGTCCGAGTCGGACCGCCTCGACTGGGCCTTCATGTGCCAGACGCTGCGGGACCTGCTGCCGTCGCTGCGCCGCCTGCGCCTCGCCGTCGAGGGCGGGCGTCCCTCGAAGCCCGGCGCCAGCGGCGGCGGGCTGCTCAGGGCGCTCGAGGCGTCGGACCTGCGCCTGCTGGGCCACATTCAGCACGACAGCGTCCAGTGGATCGCTGCGCTCGCGGGGCTCGCCAAGGGAGCCCGCCTCGAGGTCGTCGAGGTCGTGCCGGAGCTGAAGTACATGCCGGCGCCGCAGACGACGGCCGCCATCTTGTATGCTTCGTTCTCAGCCGCCATTGGCACGGCGTTTGTCGAGCATCTACGTGACGACTGCGGGCTCCCAGCCGTGGCGTGGCCTCAGCCGTAGCGGTCTTGAGCTGTCTCGTCTAGTTTGGCAGGAGGGAATGGGGGTGGGAGAGCAGCGGGCAGTGGCATGATTGGTCTGGTGCTGGTGATGAGAATGGCTGAAGGGCTGGGAGTTTCCCACCAGTGGTCGTGATGTTAACGATATAGCTTGTGTTTGTGCGGCTGATTTCTGGGTATGGGCGTTTCCTCGGCATGTTCCGTTGCATTTTGGGTGGTGGTTAGCATGGCGTTTCCTGATGGACATTGGCTGATGGTCTGGTACGAGGCCTATCTTTTTTTCTGTGATTGGCAAAATCGACGGTTCTTTTTCGTACATTCCGAACTAAGTGCAGTGCAGTGTTGAAGTCTGTCGGAGGTCACACGACATGTTGACGATGATGCCTCAGTCTAGACGCTACCTAGGTAGGTACTCGAGGTGCGGAGGTTAAGGTACCTAGGTACCCAGTAAGTACCTAGTCGACAAAAAAGAATGTCCCACCAAATGAGAGAAGTACCAAATCACCAGTAGATCAGCGCTGATTCATGCCTCGCTGTCGCGTACTAACATGCAATGGGGCATCTCTTCTGTCAAGTGCTTGCCAGGTAGACAAGGCCAAACTACGAGGTCCAGAGCATTCCAGAAGACCAGCCTGGATGCGGTTGCGGAGGCAGCGGAGCTTCTAGCGATGACAGGGCTGAGCTTTCAGGGGTCGCCCCCCTAAAGGCCCACGGGACGGGGAAGCTCTGCCTGCGCTAGGCCCGCCTCGTGCTAGGCGTATTTGGGCTGTCTATTTTTGCCGTCGGAACTCCGCTACACGAGGCGAGTCAGATTCACGAAGAGACCACGCAGGCGAAACGGCTGCCAGGCACCATGATCGAAAGCAGCAGATATAAAATCATTCCACGAGGCTCCTCAAGAGAATCTTGCGGCCTTGAGGGAGTCTGAATTCTCTCACACACGACACGCAAACACGGCAAGCTCACAATGGCCGACCAGGCAGCCACCCGCAGAGGTCGAGGTGCCCTCAAGCAAGGACTGCTCGTCGTGGCCTATCTTCTTGGCATCGTCGCAACCGCCATTCCCGTGCTCCTGATCTTTGCAGGATCGTGGCTTTTCAATGACGAGAAAGACGCATCAGGGCCCATCCGTCTAGCTCTCTCCAAGCTTTCCATCGCATCAGTATATGGACTCCCGCACCAGTCATCAATCTCGTCACCGCTAATCAAGACTCACACCAGTTCGACGGCATCATCCCCGATCCGAATAACAAAGGGACTTACCTCCTGACGATGCACCTCTTCCCCCGCGCCTTGGGCTGGGAGTACCCTTCCGCCCCGTCCCGCGACCAAACCGCTGGCATCGTGAACCCGACGCGAGGCACTCTCTACCTGCCTACCGACTTCGTCACCATCGGCAGGGCCCTCGACCTCGACCCCTCCGCCTGGGGCTGCTTCCCGCCCGTCTGGAACGACCCCTGCGAGAACCCCTTCTTCGCCGCCTTTCGCCGTCAGTTCCCCTACGAAGGCACCCCCGACGCCTGGACCGTCTTCCTGCTGAGCGCCCTCGTGGCCTGCGCCGCCGCCATTGCCGCCATCGAGCTCGCCATCGCCTTCCGCCCGAGCCTACTGCGCTGCCAGTGCTACTTCGTCGCCCTGAAGAGGGTCTGCCCGTGCCCGCGCGGCACGCGCCACGAGATTGAGAGGCTCAACAGCGCCTTCTGGGACCGCTACCGTCTGTGGATGTGGCCCGTCGTGCCTGTCATGACGGCGCTCACGTGTCTGAATCTTGCCGTGCGCGGCTGGATGCTCCTGGCCTGGCTGGACCGGTGGACGGCGCAGGGCGACGACGTGGGTGATGTGCGGCCGCGGTTTGGCGCCGCGTTTGTTGCCCTGTCGTGGACTGCGACGGCGGCCGGGTTAGGTGCCGTGCTGTGCGTGCTCGCGAGGCTGTTGCTTGCGCAGCGCACGAGCTGGATAGACCAGCAAGGCGCTGCCCCTGGTCTGGAGGACGCCGAGGCCGAGGCCCATGGGCAGCGCCATGTCGGGTTGGAAGAACCGGCGGCGAGGACTGGGCTTCCCGACGCACAGCTGAAGGGGTACTCGGATGCCGATCCGGATGCACCTCTCCAGGGTCGTGCCGCTGAGGCTGAACCGTCGAAAGGTCCACCGAGGAATGCGTGAGCGACCTCGACCCAGTCGTGTGCACGATTAAATGGACAATTGGACTGGATCGATCCGTCTCGGCCACGCTTCGCAGACTGGAGTGATTGTTCCGTGTTGTACCAAGGGGTGTCACTCGCTCAATGTGCCTGACATCATGATGACTTGAACTAGCGGTCATCGATTTCATCGACCGGAGCTCGCTCCAGATGGCAGTCAATGATGCCATCATTCGTCGCCAAGCATTCAATGGCTTGACAAAACAACCAGGGCCGCAGCTTTCTTTTTGAAGGCTTTCACAAATCGGCCTCGTACCTCACCTTCCACTACTCATCCCCTCAATTGACTGTCAGCTCAACTGATTATCCGAGCGGCTACGAAACACATCACGCCAGCAGCGCGAATACCTGCGCCTCTACATTACTCCAACCAGCACATCTCAGAAATATGTCTGGTGGCTCAAAATACACAGTTCCTGCCGTAGTGGGCGCAACCCTCCTCGGCAGCGGCGTCTACATGATGCGCGGCCGACCGTCGGCCACAGAAGCCCCAGCCCAAAACACGGCGACCTCGGCGCCGCGCCCGGATGCCGACGAAGTCGAGCGCAAGAAGCAGCAGGCCCAGTCCAAGCGTGACAAGGGCATCAGCGGCGCCGGTGTCGGCATGACCTCCAACACGGGCGGCGCCGAGCTCTCCACCGGTAGCAAGGCCGGCAATCGAACGGGTCCCCAGCACGGCGGCCAGAAGATCAGCGGCGACGTCGACAGGAAGGATCTGCCGTCGGGCGGTGTTGGCGGCGGGCACGGCGGCGGCAACGACAATACGAGGACGTCGGTCGAGATTGGCAAGGGTGGTACTCCGGGCAGCAAGAGCTTCTTCTCGGGATGGTTTGGCGGTGGCGGCGGATCGAGCGACACGTCATCTGGCGGTAGCTCGGGAGGATCGTCGAGCGGTGCCTCTGGGTCAGGCCAGAGCAGCTCAGGCAAGGGTGCCGGGCAGAACAGCAGCGGATCCGGGACTAGCTTGTCGCAGAAGCTGCAGGGCGCAGCTGGCACAGGCGGCTCGACGGCCGGTGGGCAGCAATATGATGTTGACCCCAAGGATACCCGGATCAAGAGTCACCACGCCGACACACCGTCGAATCGTGGCGGCAGCCCTTTCGACAAGCACCGTAGGGACGTGACGGCCGTTTCGGAGACGAGCTCGAAGCCCGGCAAGGAGTAGTTTGCCTTAGGGACAGTCTTGTCACCCATGTATTTCTCCCAATATACTTGTACGGCAATACGCATAGCATCAATTTGGCCTTGTTGTGATTCTGATCTTCATGACGTACTCGCTTGTGACTCTTGCACTGACTTCAAGGCCGAACTTATGCGGCGTCCAGCATCCAAGCAGCAGTCCAGGGAAAGTTGCTCGCGTTCATTCTTCATTGTTTTCTATCGTTTGCTTACTGTCGTCGCTCACCCTCTCCTGCTCAACCTTAGCCTGCGCCTCGTAGTCCTTCCACCGATACTCCTTCTCGATACCCAGTCTCCGTTGCGCCGTGTCGCACAGCTTCTCGTTTCCACACTCACAAACAGCCCCATGCCGCAACCACCGGTACGTAAGACTCCAACGTCCCTCCCTCGGCCTGGCTCCGCCGTCCGGCAGCGGATCCGTCTTCCGTGACCGAATGCCATGCGTCCAGTGCAGCCGCGCATCGCCGCGCATCTCCATCATGCTCCGCGGCAGCAGGTCGACGTCCGTCCTCTCCCCCGTCGCCCCGTCTCGGAACTGCATCGACACGGGCGCCCCCAGCGAGAGCGCGTACAGCTGGTCAAAGGCGCTGTGCGTGTCGACGTGCGGCGGGATGCCCGTGCCGGGCGCGTAGTACTGCAGGCACACCTGGTCCGGCGCGCGGGCCTCCGTGCGCGGCAGCAGCGGCGGCAGCCAGTCGGGGAACGGGATGTAGGCCGTCGCCTCGTCGATGCCGAACGTCTTGTAGGAAAATGTGTGCCCGTAGTGCAGGGCGAGGCGGCCCTTGCGGTCGGGCCACGTGAGCTGCGTCTGGAAGATGGAGAGCAGCGCGGCTTCGTGCTCGGGTGTGATGAAGTTTTGCTGCATGAATATGCCGGAGGGCTGTATGGGGAGTTCCTCCATCGCGGCTCGCCGGCTCGACTGATACTGATCTGGGGAGGACGTTTTGTGACCCCTGCTCTTCAACGTGGATGTTGCGAGACGCTCATTGCAAAAGTTGGTGCAATGTGTGGAGACTGGGAATGGAGTCAAAATCGAACAATGGAGAGAATTATCTTGACGGTTGAAGCGATCACGTGACAGCGCATACTATCAGAAATCGGTGGCCTGTCCGATGAAGAATGTCCTAAGTTATTCCTGTTGATGAATATGTAATGAAAAGCATTCATCCCCTCGTACGTAGTTTTTCAATGGTCGACCTGAGGTTTCATGGTGCTGTTGCACCCCTCCGTAATCGCACCTCAAGCCCGGCCCAGGAGTACTTCGGCACTCACAAAAGTGAGATGCCTTGCTTATTCAAAATTGGAGATCCCAAAAGAAATAAAAAAAAGAATTCACGAACATAGCATTTGACCGCCAACTGGACCCTGCGACATGGTCAAATCCAGACAACGAGGCAGGACTCGCTGATGAATCGTCTTAACACTGTTGCGCTTTCGGGATCCATGAACATGGACAGAGGGGGACATCAATCTAACTCTACAGATGGGCAGACGACGGAGGATTCCTTTCCTCAAACCACTGAACCTGTCGTCTGGGCCAGTCAATAATATCCTCCATCTCCTGATTGCCGGCAACCTGCTGGTCGATCAATTCGAACAAGTCATGCGACCACCCCTTCATAAACCAGAACCTCGGCTCCATCATCTTCCAAAACACGGAGAAATACGCAAGAAGGGCCAAGGCGTTCGGGTCGAAACTTTGTATATCCCCAAGGACCGTCTCGGGGACAACGTAGGCAAACATGATGAGCATACCGAATTCGGGGTCGGGACCAGCATTCTTCACGAAAACCACAAGCCTCTGGAGAGCCTGCATGGCCAAAGTGTACGCCCCTCGGGATTCCGGCAGAACATGCTGCTCCAGGAACTCGGACAGCTTGTCCAGCGCCCGAAAGACGTCTTCTGGGACCAGGGACCCTTCCGCCGGCTCTTCCCTATCGCCGAGCTGTCAGCGCACTTCCCTGGTTCATCGCGCCACCCGGTGTTCTAACTCACCATATGACCTCGCTCTCATCGTCGGGTCTCCATATGCTATGAAAAAGAGGGGCAAGATATGAATTTTTCAGAGTCGACTGGTAGCGCTCGAGAACGACTCGATGGCCGCGCACGAAGGCGAACACTTCGAAGATGTTGACGGCTTCTGACGACCCGGCCATCAGCCCCGCGACGGTATGCGAAGGTCGGAAGCACACATAGATCAGGACACAAGACGAGAAGCACATGAGCGGCTTCCAGTTCCCGGCATTGATGTTCGCGATGCCAGCCATGAACGTCGCCATGCCGAGACCCTGGTGGTAGGCCGCGAGGTCGAGGTACTGTTCCCGCCGCTCCGAAGACCCACTCGACAGGGCTGCCTTGTGAAGCGCGGCCAAGGACAACAGGCCGTGCATGACGAAGGGGTGGTCGTATCCGATCTGCGGGAACCGGCAGCGCCAGATGTGGCGCACATCCAAGCGAAAGCTCAGCGTGTGGGCCGTGCTGATGGTGAAGTGGTGCATGAGCTCCAGGCCCGAAAGCGCCCACATGTCGTCGCTCGACGCCGGCAGCGGCGTCGGCATGAAGAGCGGCGTCGAAGGAGGGTCGTGGAGACTCTCCGGCGTGCAGTACTCCGGGTCGGGAAGCGAATGGTTCAGCCTCGGGTCCACCGGCAACGCGAGCTCGGGGGTCGTCCAGGTCTTGTCGTCGACGAAAGAGCAGCGCACGCCATGGCGATGACAATTCCTACAGAAGGGCCGAGATTCATCGCACTGCAAAAGCCATCAGATGTGGCAGCGGCACGATGGAAGCTGGACAAGTGTTACCTTGACTTTTCTTCTTTTGCAATGGGCGCAGCCGAAGCGAGACTTGGTATGAGGTCGACGCAATGGCATGGTTCGGGTTCGGACGTCAAATACGAGAGGTCGGGTTCGGAGTTGAATCTGAATCACTGGGATCGCAAAACGAATCTTGAGAGAGATGGATAAGTAGGCGGAAATCGCCAGAAGAGTCTGCAGAGCACGACACCTTCCGACCTTCCGACAAAACTCTTCTTATCCTCATTCACACCGAGAACGTCCGCCGCTGCTGGCTAATGCGACTCGCGGCTTTGAGGCGGAGGCCGATCGTACCTGGTAAACGAGGTGCGAATCCGAACCCGCGCGTACCAAAGACGGCATTGGTGTTGGTGCTGAGCGTGTCGATCGACTCGGTGGAGCTTTGCGTCAGTCGTATTATTCGGGTTCTCGTGTGTATACGAGCCAGTGAACCCTTTCCGGGCAGTGCCGCGGTCCCGATAGAGAAGATGAATAAAAATCGAAACACACCCCGCAAACCTGTCAATGCCGTTCCTTTTCTACATCTATGCAGGGCTTCGAGATTCTTCTAGCATTCGAATTCTACGAGCGGTGGAGCCAGGCTCAGAAATGGAAGCTAAACACGTTTGGTCTACTGAAGGTCCGTCATCAACAATAACCCTTCCATGGGTCCCAGTTGTTGGGGTCATAGCGGGTACGGTAAGTCAACTGATGCTTCAGCTGCCATTGGCGAGGGACTCATACCCCGCATAGGTTCTTCTTTATGTTATTTTCACCGGAGTTTATAACATCTGGTTTCATCCGCTCCGGGCATACCCTGGCCCCTGGTGGCTCGTCGCCAATCGACTGCCGTACACCTTGTCCGTCTTGCGGGGCACCGCAACTCGGCGGGCAAAGGCTCTGCATGAGCAGTACGGCCATGTTGTCCGTATCAATCCCGACACCCTGTCGTTCACTTCTGGAGATGCATGGCGTGGTGCGTGGCGTCCCTCCTACGCTTGAGACCCTAACCCAATCGACGTAGTCGTTAACCCAGCTCGTTAGATATCTACGGCTCTCAGTCGAGATGCAACCCGGGCATACCGAAAGATCCCTACTTTTACATGCAACATCCAGGCCCAGCCAACATTGTTCGTTGATCCTTCTTACATACCAGTTTCTTCCTAACCTTCTGACAGTCAACCCTCAACGACGACGACCATCATCGTCTCCGGCGTGTCCAGCTCAACGCCTTCTCTCCGAAGGCGTTGGCGTCTCATGAGGTGCACGTCCGGCATCATGCTTTAGACTTGGTCTCTCAGCTCAGGTCCAGCGCTGATGCGAAGACAGTCGTCGACATCTTTCTGCGACTTGAGCTTCTCGTAACAGACATCATCAGCAAACTTGTACTAGGCGAGTCGTTTTTCCTGCTCGAGAAGAACGACCCTCAGCCTGGGCATTTTGGTGTCTTCTCGGTCCTGAAGAATCACACGTACGCCCGCGAAATGATGCACTGGCCTAGTATTTTCAGACAGGCCGTTGTCAGATTCATGACCAAGAAACCAGCGACACCAAATCATACAATGTGGATGACTGGGAAAGCGACACAGAAGCGGTTCCAACGCGCCGGTGACGAGTATGATTACATCTCGTGCATGCAAAGGGGCAGCTCCAAGCTAAGGTTCGTTGTGGCCATCGGATTGCGAATACCCTCTTCTCCGGTGTGCACTCACTGATCGATCGCCAGAATGTCGGAGGACGAAATAAGAGGTTCGACCACAGCATTCATCATTGCTGGCAGCGAAACAAGTATGAAAATGCCCCGACTCCTCTGAATTTCTCATTAGTCGCATGGAGTCGTTCCCTGACTCGTGACTGCAGCTGCGACGGCCATAGCTGCAACCATGTACCTGCTATGCAAGAACCCACGGGTATACAGCGCCCTCACCCACTCGATACGCTCTGACTTTCCTCTGGAATCAGACATGACCATGGCCAGACTTGCCCAGCATGAGCAGCTGAACAATGTCCTGCAAGAGGCGCTCCGCTTGTATCCCCCAGCGCCGGACAATCTCTTCCGACGAACCGCCGACAACGCCAGTCTGGTGATGGGAGAGATTTTGCCACCAGACACGAGCGTCACGATGAACGTATGGGCTGCCCATACATCTGCTCTCAATTTCCATCGCCCGGATGAAATGCTGCCCAACAGATGGTCAAGTCCGCGCCCAAAGGAGTTCGAAGGTGATGATAGGGGGGTTTTCAACCCTTTTGGAGTTGGCCCCAAAGACTGTTTGGGCAAAGGGTGAGTGAGGTTGATGGCCCGCCGATTGGCGCGACCAAGAATAGCGACGTTGACACTACTGCAGACTGGCGTGGATGGAAATGCGCATCGTAGTGGCATACCTTGTGTGGCACTTTCAATTTGAACTCACGCCCGAAAGCGAAGCTTGGATGGATGGTCAGAAGGTCTTCATGTTCTGGGAAAAGCCACCACTGAGGGTCAAAGTGATGACGAGGTAGGAAGAGGAGGACGTAGCTATACACACCAAGAGGGAGAGAAGCTAGGCACTCAGTCCAAACAAGCTTCATTCCACGAGTCATTTGAGCACTGCATCTTCAGCTCTATGCAGTGTTGGGGCCAGCATGCTTCGCTTGACCGTGACTGTGGCCTACCAGTCCACGAAATAAGCCTCGTTGTCCATATCAAGTGTCGGAGCCATGTACCCCGCCGTGGTTTCATGCAAGGGGGTGGCTTGGCGATTCAGAGTCTTCATTGGTGGCAATTGGGAATAATGTCCTTCTCAACGACACCACAAGACATCGTCTAGCGAATGGCAAATCCCCGGTATTGCCACGCGGGGTACTGTAGTGTTGAAACATGGGGTGCGGCCTGCAATAACCAGTCTAGATGAAAAGCTGTGCCCGCCACATGGAGTTCTCGCGGGGTTATTGCCTGTGGCTGTGATTAAAGGACCATCTTCAGACCATAATTTGACGTTGCCGCCAACAGGCCGATCGATCTGCATGGTCGTCTGCATATGTAGTGCTACCTTCCTCCGGGAGCCTCAATACATGGGTTATTTTCCACAAATCGGATCGTGACATATGAAGCACCTTAACCCTGATAAACTTGTCCAGCCATCACTAGTAATCATTTCCCCCTCAAAAAGTTAGCGGGCGATGGCCTTGTGTCCAGTGCAGTAGAAACATGGCTTCTGCCGGTGAATCGTACCAAACAGGTTCATAGTCTGTGATGTTACAACATCATTTGGAGGCGAAACAAGGGTCAGCTAGACGCAGCCACGGCTCAGCCATTCCATCTTGTCGCGACAGGACTGGTGGAAATCTTAGCCAACTTGATTTTCCCTAATTGCGTCCATGTCGAAGCTGAGAATAGTCATATTGTGCTTCCGAACTTCTCTTTACGTCTGCGCCGGGCATCTGACTGTCTGAACAGCGCAAGTATATAGTTCGAACGTCTCCGTGCTGAATGTTAATGTTTCAAAGCTTTTTTAACACCATCCTGCAGTGAAACCGAGGACAAAGCAATCTGTAGCCTCTGATACAACTCCGGCAAAATGCGCTCGACAATCATCTTGGCCCTCATCCCCGCGGCCCTTGGCTGCCTGAATGCCAACACGAACAGTTGCGCCAGTTTCATCAAGTCAAACGCCGCCACGGCTTCGGCTTTCTGTGCGACTTTCACGCAGAGCAAGGTCACGGCCACCTCGGCACTCCCGGCCTGGGCCACGCACTGCTCTCGGAAGCCTAGTCTTATCTCCGCCGAGTGCTCGTGCCACTACACGGCCGGCGGCGGCGGCGGCGGCCCGACCGCCACGGCCGTCCCGACCACCCCGACCACGACGCTGCGCACGAGCACCACGACCGCAGGTGGCGGTGGGGTTGTGACACCCCCCGCAGGAGTGGTCACGGCTTTGCCCCAGTCCTCTGGTGCTGTGTCATCCTCGGCAGCTATCACGGTAACTGCGTCTTTCGACGGCGGCATGAAGAATTACGACCGCTCGCGTGAGTGATGACCTTCGTGAGCTAGCAGATTGAGGTAATTTGGTCCGCTAATCATCGTGTGAAAAGCCCGAGTTTGTGCCGACCAGAGCGAGACGGGTGAGAAGGATGCCATGTTTGTGCTCGAGGCTGGTGCTACGCTCTCGAACGTGATCATCGGTCCCAACCAGGCCGAGGGTGTGCACTGCAAGGGCCCTTGGTAAGTGACTATCCCGCAACAATCCTCATCCGAAGTCTTCTTGGCTAACCTGCGCCCAGCACCTTGTGAGTCACCTGAGACTCGCCCCTGACAGCTTCCAGACTCTGTGATCTAACATGAGCAGGATCAACGTGTGGTGGCAGGATGTTTGCGAGGACGCCCTGTAAGCTGCCCGGCCCCCTTTTTTTCTCCCTCATCCCCCCCTCCCACCCCCCCTTTTTCCTGCCGCGGTGGACATTGAGCTAATATGAAATCTCTCGCAGGACGATCAAGCAGTCCAGCGGTACCTCATACGTAATTGGTGGCGGCGCCTTCAAGGCAGCCGATAAGATCTTCCAGTTCAACGGGTTCGGAACGCTCGACATCAAAAACTTCTACGCCAACGACTACGGAAAGGTCGTCCGAAGCTGTGGCAACTGCAGCAACAACGGTGGCGCTAGGCATGTGATCATGAACAACGTCATCGCCAAAGACGGCGGTGTCCTCTGCGGCATCAACACGAACTATGGTGACACTTGCACGATTAACAACAGTTGCCAAGACGGTAACAAGACGTGTGACAAGTATACCGGGAACAACTCGGGCAAGGAGCCCAGCAAGATCGGGTCCGGCCCCGACAGCACCTATTGCAAGGTCAACGCCTTCTCGACCACGTGCTAGGCCGAGCCCCCGAGGGTCCCAAGTCTGGAGTTGCCGGCACGGAATGTGGGAGGACGAACGGTGGTGTGAGCTGGGGCTGGAACGGTGGGTTGATGGAGAGAGTCCGCTTGTGGGCTTTCTCTAGTTACTCTTGGCGTGAATAGTCGCCGAGGGAGATGCCGATTGTTTTGCAAAAGGGAAACGTCAGGTTGCGGAGTTGAAGCTTAGCCGCCGACTTGCCATGTAACCTGCTTGGTAATTGCTCCACGTTAGATCGAGATTTGGGGTTGTGGGTGAGCAAGGAGCGACATTGATGGTTGCCACTACCGAGTGCGAGACTTGAAATTGAAATGATGGAGAATGCATTAGCGCACATGTCACGTCGCCTTGCGCCGAGTCGTGTTTCTGTAGTCGGTCTTAGTTGAGTCGAGTTGCTTGAGTCGTGGCAACGTGTCAGATCACAGTAGTGTCGTCTGACATTGCCCTCCCGCTCTAGTGAGCACCGAGGATCGCAAGTTTGGCCTATCGTGGGCTGAATATTGAACCGGAGCTAGCGCACCCATTCTCAAGTTCATTTTCACCGCAATTTGATGACCAGGTGTGAGTTGTCACATGTTCGGCCCCTGTACGGCGGGATCATCTCCCGGCTGCATTGGCTCACACTTTGAGAAGATTACTTACACACAATCTGTCCGACTGAAAAGCCCAGCTCAGCCCTGTTGCTGTCTGATCTATACCCCAAGGTGGGTAGCCTGGAAACTTGATGCGTGATCAGGTAACGTTGTAACATCGAAGAAGGGCCGCTCCACGCCCTCGTCGCAAGCCCCCTCCCCCCCACGTCGCACATGGCGCAACGGTGGCCAAGGGGGTGGCTTGATGTGGGTGGCAAGGTGACGACAGCAAGGGGCACAATCCCATGCCTCGTGAACCAAACCCATATAGGCAAAAGGCGTGTATCTGCCGCGTGCTTCTGGGTATGTGCAGAGGTAGGCCGCCGCACGCTAGGTGCCTTTGTCAAGAGGGCTACCCCTAGACAAGTCTGCGGGCCACGGAACAGCGCTCATTGTATTCAGGTTTGCTAGCCTTATCCCCAGATTCTCGATCTTCCGAAGAGTCCAGTGCGCGGCCGGAAGCAGTTAGTAAATCGTGGTGTCGCAGAAAGGTGCCGTGCCACCGAGTGCCTCGTAAGGTGATGCGAAGCCTGGAAAATGAGTCTAACGGGCCCTAAGACCCCTAACTCACCCTCCTTACCCTACCTTCGGGCCAACGACGGGCGCTTTGCGACGCTACCAGACTCCCAGATTGCCGTGTGCATACCCGAAAGCCTGGTTTTGCGGTGCGGAACCAAGGCCGAACACCGAGATGAGAGATTCCTGGTGGCATCTCATTCCTCGACCATGTGGCCCCAGAGAGGGACATAAGGTTCGACGCTGCTTGCTGTAGCGCTGCCTAGTCCCATCAAACCTTTCCCACTGGAGAAATTGCCGAGGCAGGTCATGGCACTAACGGCCACACATAAGACAATGGCTTGGCACCTTGAAATGGCCCTATGATGGCAAAAGCACGGTAGCCTTTTGTACGAGGCGCCGTTGCGGTCTCGACTCTTCTCGTGATCGGCTGGGGGGGGGGGTTGCACAACTCTTGAGGCTCGTGAGGGAGGCTAGCAAGCATCGACCGCCGGCCCTGGGTGCCCACTTCGGGAACGGGAATATGTGGCCTTCGGCCGGAGGCCCACATGGACGTTGTTGGGCAAGAAAGGGGCCGTTCTGCGAGCAAAGCGGATCTAGATCCGGTCAAGTGAGTGTAAATGGAACACTGGAACGGAACCCATCTCCAACCAGGGCCCCGGAAACATCCCACCCTCGTCTTCCCTCCACCGTCCACGGTTCATTGTCCGCTGGCCCCTCCCCTGCCCTGATCCGCCCCGAGAGTGGCCAGTATGATGACGTAGCGCGGCAGAGGCGAAGAGGGTGCCAACGGCGGCAGGACGATCGAGGATGGCGAGAAAAGAACGCACGTCTGTGGCAAGAACCGTAGAGAACAGGAGATCCCTCAGCTGGAAGAGACACACGAATCCTCTCCCGTGTCTCGGGTCTCAACGATGGGGTGCATTCCAGCTTCGGAGGCTTCACCGAAACTGGCCTCTCACCGAAAGGTTGGGTTTAGGCGTTGACAGGCTTAAAGTTCTCCCTGGGCAGAAATTCTGCGGTCTGATTACTAAAGACTATTCACGATTCAGGACATCCCATTGGGACGGCTTGTGCTGATTATCCAGTCGGCCAAGCCCAACGAGGCGTAGCGGACCCTGGATTTCTGCCCTCGCGAACACAATGCTCCCCCCCACTGTTTTCACTCCTTAAATCAAGGGTTCCTCACGCGTCTGGAGCTGATGAATGGAGAGAGGCCCGCCCCTGTCTGCGGTGTTGAACCAAAACGAGGAACGAGCCAGACCCGGATCGACGCTGACGCTGCTGGCATCTGTTCTTCTCTTTGCATGGTCTGCCGTCTCGCCTGGGGTCGTGACGTTTCCAACCCGTCATGTTTTCTTTCTGATACCTTAAAGTCGACAAGAACAACCGAAACGCTTCTTTACTTCCATTTGTTCGGCCTGTCAAATCTATACTCGCTTCCACTCCATATCCTTTCGGCTGCTTTCTCCACCCCACTCGAACTGCCTGTCCTGTCTGTCCCTCACTTACAAGAGATGGGGGCATGACTCTTGGCAGCTTTACGCGACATGACAACGCCTGAACAATCGGATTCTCTGCGTGAGAGTCTGAGTCGAGTCATTATGGACCACCTGGCGGAACTTGACTGGGGCGCCATGGGCTTGCTGTCGAACCCTGTACTGAGAGTTGAGGCGTTTCTCCAGGACGGTGATGCTCTCCCAGCCACCAACCCTGGTCCGTCGAACATGAACCCCGTCGTTTCTGTGAGTCCATGGCTCCGAACTTCCGCGATGGCGGTAACACCACGCCGCCTGGACAAACCAGCCGAGCTGATGTTTCCTTCCTCTCAGAAAACGGTAGATCTGTCAGGGTACATGTCGCCGATGGTTCATACGCCCAGCTCACATGCAGCTACCATGATGTCGGAGCACGTTCCGTCACCGACATCCTTTAGCCACCACCCGCCAGATCACACCGCTCACATGGATCAAATGATCATGCGACACAGGACGTCTCCTCCTATCCCCGTCCCCGGTTCTGTTCCCCTTGACGACTACAGTGCGGCAGCCAACGATTTCCGAAGAAAGGGAACCGGCGGGCTACGCCTCGCGCGTCCAGCCGACGGACCTGCTGTGCAGCATGGTCCTGACAGCCAACGACAGATGCAGATAGCCAACAACTTCCCCAAGCGAGCCAAGGTGCAATCTGATTCAGTCGTCTTTGTCCCGCAACAGTCTTCACTCGACAAGTTCGTCGTCAGCATATGGGATCAGATCCACGGCGGCATCAATCTGGAACCTCAGAGCCTCCTCGAGCAATGGCAACTAACAGCCAGCGCCGCGACGGCAACCATTAACAACGGTGGCAGACCGCCAGGACCGGGCCAGCCAGACCTCGGCCTGCTCTCGCCACCCCCTACAACTACAGACCCCTCCTTGGCGACGCTCGACACGGCCACCTTTAATCGCAGCAACCTGTTCTGCCGCAAGGTGACGCAGGCCAGCCGTGCGTGTCGCGCCATCGAGGTCATCGTCCAGGCCCGCTGGATCGAGCATTTTGATGCCCACGTCGAGGTTCTCGCCATCACAAGTCCGGCCCTCTCGCCGACGAAGCGCCGCAAGGCCGCTCTTCTCGAAGCCTGCGCCGATTTTGGATGGTCCGAGAAGGAGCTCCGCAACAAGATGGCCATCTGGCGCGGCTACAAAGAGATCAAAGACGCTGGAGGCTGGGCGGCTCTCGTGTTTGCCGGCATGGGCCTCTACCGCTTTTGCAAATACCGCGTCGGCTTTACGCCCGAGTCCATGGCCCGCTTGCGCGCTCTGCGACCGCGCATCGAAGTGGCCGCTGACACATTACACCCGACCTGGCGGCAGCTACTCATGATCGTGGGCGAGTCACCGCAGCGGAGGTTCTGCGGCCACCCGCACGACTGGGTGGTGCGCCAGGACGGTTCAGACCCAGTGCCGCTGAGGAGCACATATCTCGAGCACGACCCCTTTTTCAGCTTCGAGCACCTCGACGGCAGCGTCGTTGATGCCAATGCCTGGGGACCCGAAGACGACCCACGCTGGATACCGCCCGTGAGCGCCGCGGCGTCGCTAACGGGCCAGCACGTCTGCCACTCGTGCGGTCAGGAGCAGAGCGAAGAGCCCAAGGTCAACTCGTGTTACTGTTTTCCGAGCCTCTTTGGCTCAGGCAGACGGAGTCCGTGTCCTGTACAGGTTTTCAGGACAACCGATGGGCGGAACAACGGGCTGCTAGCGCTGTGCGCCTTTGAGAGGGGGGCAGCCATTGGCGAGTTCGTCGGCCTCGTGACAAAAGACCTTCAGAATCTCGATGTCATGGACAGTTCGACGGGCGTCAGAGGCTATCAGATATGGCAGGGACGGCAGGGCAACTATACGCGGTTTACGAACCACAGCTGCAAGGCCAACGCCCAGTTCCAGCACTTTGTCTGGATGAGCACGCAGAGGATTATACTCGTGAGCAAGGGGATCGAAGCTGGGCATGAGATTACGGTTGACTACTCGGGCAGCTACTGGAGAGGCCTTGACAAGGACTGCCTCTGTGGGGAGGCTTGCTGTCGATATAAAAACAGCAGCCATGTTTGATGAAGCAAGCGTACACGAGCATTCACGCAGGTAAATCATATGTCTTTTCTTCTTTCCCTTTTCCCCCTTCCTGGTCTCCCACATGTTCCCACATGTTCTTCAACAGCGCATTTTATTCTCTTCTGGACAGGGGGTTTAGGCGAAGGCATATTCATGTTTCATCTTTTAATGTAGCGCTTTATTTAGGAGGATACAGGGCCGGAGAGGAAAGAGGAGACCATGATAATGATAGCGAAACGGCCTGTCTCCTTGAGTGGTCCACGGGGCATGAAGTCTGCCCCATGTCACAAAGTGTATTCCTATTTCGAAATGAAAGGAAAAGGCGGTGTTCTCGATCTGCATGGATGGTCACACATTCTGTCAAACACAAACACACACATCCGCATACATCCTTTCCCACACATACACGCACACATGCGTATGCAGGCTGCTATTAAAAGTAACATGTACCGCTTTTCAGAGTACAAGGCCAAGAATAAAGACTGAAATCCAGAATCCGCCACAGTTCGGGGGCGGAGCCCAACCAATTACACAAGGATCAAGGGGAATTCAAGCCTTCGCCCCCCCCCCCCCCTTCTCCTCGAGGACCCCTTCTCCCTTAACCGGAACTCCAGGCAGACGCGCTTCTTAATACGCCTTCTTTGTCTCATCATCGAGCGTGGCTTCGGGTACATGGGTTGCGGCCACGCCTTCCGGCCCGCTCAGCGACTTACCCATGACCGCATTGGGCTCGTCGTCCGAGCCGTCCTGCGCGACAGGCGGGCCGGTGAAGTTCTTCCTAGCGTAGGCGAGATACCACACGGCACTGATGAGAGCGAACCCAGCAAAGACGACACTAGCGTAATTCATGGACGAGGCCGTGACGGGAATGGCGACAGGCATGGAGAAGATGACCACAGCAAAGACGATCCACAGCACGGATATGCCGTTGATCAGGTAGCCGAAGCGGCCGAGCGGGTAGGGCGAGCGGGCGACGACCTTGCGGCCGCGGATCATGTTGACGAGCACGGGGACACAGTACGACGTCGACAGACAAATGGTGGCGACGCCGGTGAACGAGTTGAAGGCGGCCGAGGAGCCGAAGAAGATGAGGCCCAGGACGCAATCGACGACGGTGGAGAGGGCCAGGGCCCACAGCGGCACGTCGAGCTTCTTGTTGACCTTCATCCAGAGGCGGTAGCCGGGGATAGCGCCATCGCGCGCAAAGGCGTAGGTGCAGCGCGAGGCGGCAGTTAGGGCGCCTACGCCTGCGAAGAAGAGGATGCCCAGGATGAGGAACAGGAGGCAGAAACCACCCGCCTTGGAGCCTGTAACAGTGGTGAAGAGGAGACCAATGGGCTGGCCGTTGGCGACGCCAAGAAGCATCTCAATGTCGGGCAGCACAAATAGCAGCGGCACAAGGTAGAAGATACCTGTGATACCCGCTGCAACGACGGACAAGACAATGGCTTTCGGCACCTGGCTCTCAGGGTGCTGGACCTCTTCACACATGGCAGCGACCATGCCATAGCCTGTAAGGGTGTATGCAGCTAAGGAAAGATGTATCAGTACGGACAGAGTCAGAACCGGACAATGACCAGGGGTAGAGAGAGAGAGGGAGAAAGGGGGGGTCGGTTGGAAGTTACAGCGGGCCAAGCGGCTAAGTGGCCAAGCGGTCAAGGGAGGCTGCACAAATATCCAAGGCGACCCGGAACAAAGAAGAAGGGAGCACCAGACAAAAACATAACAGGGAAGAGAGGGTGGCCACATACGCTGGAGCAAGCCTACGAAAAAGGACCATCCAGAGGGCCAGCCGCTGGCAGATGGATCGTAGTGAGTGAAGACAAACTCGGCGGATCTGCGCTGATCTGCCGTCGCTAAGAGGGTGACCAGGATGATGACCACGCTGGCGCCAGTCCAGTAAATGCAGACCTTGTTGATCAGGTCCAGATGCCTAGAGCCGAATGCATTGACCAGGGCGCAGACGAGCATGACCGCCCAGAAGGCGAGGACGGTTTGCCACTCGTTGGGCACGAAATCCTCATCAAAGATAGAGATGGCGCTGAGCACAAGCTGGGCGCCGGAGAAGTTGATCGACAGCGTGACGGTCCAATTGCCCACGAGGGTCAGCCATCCGTCAATGAAGCTGACGATCGGCGCCCACTCCGGGGTGCTCAGCATGGCCGACCAGTAGTAGACGCCGCCAGCGGTCGGGTAAACGGCGCAAATCTCGGCCAGGGACGCAGCAATGCAGCATGAGATGAGTGAGACGAGGACCCAACCCCAGAGCACGCTGACGGACTGGCCGGTGGTGAGGGTGATGTACATGGTCGTTGACAGGCCAAAGGGCACCGCCATGATGGCGAAGGACATGCCCAGGATGCTCATCATGCTGAGGTTGCGCGGCAGCTCGCTGGTGTACCCCAGGCGCTGGAGAGCCTTTTCGGCGCTGGGGGCATTGCGATCGGGCTCCATGATGTTGCGATATGGCGGGGGCCCTCAACTCGGTGTTCTAGAATGACCTGATTGAGTGGGATTGCGCTGCGCGCCGTGAAGGATTCTGTGGTTGGGCCGGGGGATTGAGAATGCGCGATATGACTGCCGGCATGAACTCTGAGCTACTTGGGGAGGCCGTCGTAGCTTAAGCCTCGCGCAGGGCCAAGACGGGAGACAAGGTCAGCGGTGCGCGGTGCGTCCGCCGGATGAAAGGTTCCTTGCGTCGGAAAAAGCGTGTGAGTTGCGTTTTTGAGTGTGTGTGTGTGTGTGTATGTGTGACAAAACGCGGCAGAAGCAACAGAAATGGTTTGCAATGGCACGCGCTCGAGATTTGACCCAAATTAGCAGAATACAGCCACGAGGTTCGTCCAGTCTAGAAGAACCATGGGGGAAGAATCCACCACGCGGGGGGAGACACGTCTCACGAGACCCCTTCTCGATGGCCCAGACCTGTTACTACCGATAACAGTAACGCCCAGTACGTCATGTATCGCGAGGGGAAGAAGCGAGGAGAGCGCAAGTACACCAGTAGAGCCAGGGGAAGCGATTCAGCTCCCTCCCTTGTTGGTATCGCGGTCAACTCCCCAACCAATGGCTGCTGTCATGATGGGCGAGGACGGGGTAATACAGCGGAGCGGAACCAATTGCAGAACACTATCTAGTGACGATTGGGATTAGAGCTGGACGGGGTCGCCGAGTTGCCGAATGTCGGCCGACTATCGTGCTTATCGTCTATCTACCCTGCACGTTGAGATCCTGGGGAACCTCGGGGGGAAATTGGAGTCGCACCATTTCCTGATAAGGAGAGATGTGTTGCCTGAAACGCCGAGATAGGAGAGCCCTCACCTCTGTCGTGTGGGTGATTCTCAGCGGCCTGGCTATGGGACCATTGGCTATGGGACCATTGATACAAGGCGAGAGCCAAGTCATGATTTGATGAGCTGTCTCTGACGGCGATAAGGGGGTTCGGTCACTGACTCGGGGACGTGCCATCGGGCATCAAGACGCGTAGGCGAGGGACCAAGATGCATCAACTCCAGAAACACGGGGTTTCACTCAATAGCAATAAGATTCATAAGTAAGGTAGGATAGCCGAGACAGGCGAGATGAAACACATGGATATGAGGGTTCCTTTTCTGGAAGGTCTGAACGCCATCGATTAGGCTCTCCACTAATATCTGAGGGTGAGCCTCAAAAATGTTGGCGGGCCCTTCACTTGCGATGCATACCATGTGCCAAGGCTGCTGTGCCCCTAGTTTTACGGCTAAGATGAAGCTACATTAGGTACCTTAGGTAACCAAACAACCAGGTATTCCAGGCCTGTGCTCATGTTTGTTCACCAGTCGCTCAGCCTTGATGCATACCCAGCTTAGAGTAGGAGTTGGCAGTTTGATAAGAGAGCCTAACTAGCAATAACCGTCCTTGGCGATGGGCTTTCAAGACCGTACTGATGGTCCCAAAGCTAACCCCGTGCCACCTCCAAGGCGCCAAAGTGCCGCCTGAGGCCATGCTAAGTGCGGCTTCACAGCCCTGCCGCGCCACCGCCCGCAGCTTGACACCTGACCTGATGAGAAGGCCAAGCAAAAGCATGCCATGCAGGGGGAGGGAGCCGTTTCCTGTTATTTCTGCGTCTTACTTAATGGCGTCACATCCAAAACCCCGCAATTCGAACGGGATCACCCCGCGATATGTCCACGCTCAAACAAACACCACGATCGCCTTGAGCCTCCACGAACACCCCCCACCAACATGGATCAGCACGACAACCACAGCGAGGCGCCTCCGCCGTATCCGGGACACCCGTCCGAGCTGCACAGCCATCGCGACGCGCACGACACAAATCCAGCAGACCCCGCGCCGGCTTACGAACCGTTGGTGGACAGGGCTAGCGACGGGCCGCTGGCTGAGGACAGCAATGACCGCCACGGCGTTCAGCCAGGCGCGCGGGCCGTCCCAACGTCTCAGCCATCGCCTTCGCGTGCGAGAGCATCATCCTCCACATCGCCGCCGCCTTTCCCCTCACCGGTCACAGCAGAGGCCTCCTCCTCACGCAACCCCTTTACCTACCTCAGGGACAAGAAGCGCGAGCGCGAAGCGACCAAGAAGGTCGATTTTTACGAGAAGCACTACGGGTTCGTGCCCAAGAACGTGCTGACGGAAGCGGAGTGGAAACGGATCAGGAAGGAGGCGGTCAAGGTCAAGGTACCCGTGAAGATGCGATCAAAGGGCTACCATTACTGGTGAACCGTCTGATCAGGGAGGGGGAGGGAAGAGGGGCGTAGGGGCTGCAGAAGACCGGTCTGCAAACCGGAAATTGCCGCCACAAATTTGGTCCGACGTACATTCAGTACAAGCAAGCCATGATGAGACCCACGCGTACATGACGATACCTAGATACCACACATAGCGAATCGATTCAGATGATGCTTCCCATTTTGAAATAGAGTCTTCTTGCTGCCTGCTGCCTGCTGCCTGCTGCCCAATATTGGTTGGGTATCCCGAAGTGAAGACTGATTTCCGTAATCCGGGATCACTGGCTCTGAACCTGACCACCAATCAACCACTCATTACGCCACGACACACCCTTGCGCGCAGAGGCAAGGGAAGGTGGTTTATATTGTCGCCGATCGCAAACCCATGTGCGTAACCTGGTCTGCGGAAAGTCTCACACTTCGCATCACGTCGAGGTGATAGTCCGTGATCCGCGCCACCGCCTCGGCAAAGGCATTGCAGTTTGCATGTCTGGCGCGAACACGTACCGAGGCCCCGTACTGAAGTCTGTGGACAAGGTCCCGCACGGTACCCTTGTATGCGGCTGGCCTGTCAAGACAGTTGAGGTCGGGGTTTTGAAGAAGGAACTGAACGAAAGCGCCGAGAATGACTCTGGCGCAGTTTTCTTGTCTCTCCGTGTTGCAGCCTTGCACTGTGCAGCTCAAGCTGTGGCAAAGCTTGCTCTGCATCTCCAAAAGGAGTTTGAAGACCATTGCAACAATATCGGCTCGCATCCGTATGATCCTGTCTGCGTGGCATAGTTTAGCTGATGTCGTCAGAGGACAGAGTTGCACGGTTCCTTCCCTAGACTTACCGATCATGCCCATCATCCGTCCGTTGTATCTGTGATTCGTGAGAACTAAATCAGAGGGACCGACGACTTCTCCGTAATTGCCAAGACCAGAGTCATTGATGAGGGTCCTTGCTGCGCAGAGAAAAAGCTGCTTATCACCGAGCTCCCAGGAGATGAGGATCACACGATCGCTGTCTGGGACGATGCTCATGACTGTCAATGATTCTCCAGCGCCGTGGTCGTGACGTTCTGCAGCGTAAAGACTGACGCCTTCGTGCTCACTGTGCAAAATGTCCGGTCAGCTGAGTCACGTTTTTGCACGGAACGGTCACTTACAGCTTCAAAGCCTGTGATTGTGTTTGTGCCAAACGAGCAGATGGAAACATGTCCTCAGAAACGCCATCGAAGGTTTCATTCCCATGAGAAGGGCCACCTACCTCCGCAACTGCCTCCAACTCGCGGCGCGAGCGTTTGCGCTTCCTTGGAGAAACTGCCGCTTGCCGCTCGCGAGGCTCATCCTGTGGCGAATGGATCGTATCACGGATGCTATCCAGCCAGGCGGGTGCAAACATGGCAACCACGGGGCCCATCTCAAAAGAGCTTAAAGTGCTCGCAATCTGGTAGAGAAGATTCGGAGAGGCCGTCCCGGGGACATGTTCGTATTCGAAGTGGCAAGCGTGCAAAAGCACCTTCATGGCGGCGGGATCGATCGCAGGGAGCACAAGGCAGGGCTTGCCAGCCGTGGCGGGACCTGGCAGGATCTTGTCCCACTCTGCCGAAGTCGAAGCAAGCACGCCGGCGTTGAACTCGAAAGAACGTGTGGCGTCGCCTTCACCGACGATGATGCAGACATCGGCTCTTTCCTTGATACCAATGATGACGGCCTCGGGACGGGCGTTGGATGGCCTCGAGGGTGGGCTGTCTTCGAATTTAACTTCAGGTTCTTCAGGGCCTTCGTCGTCTGTACATATCTGTGATCCCTTGCTCGAGCTCTTGGGGGACGCTTTTGTATAGGTGTCATGCGGCGGTAACATGGCTGGTCCAGACTTGGGACTTTGAGAGCGAGACATGTTGTATTGTCTGCGTGTACACCTTAGAGAGTAGAGGCTCTTCTTTGTCGAGCCGGTGTTATGTCAAGGACCGCAACAAGTTTCGACACGTCATTAGCGCAAAATTGGTGAAGTAGAAAAGAAAGGTCGTGCCACCTAACACGTCTGTGTGTTGTGCGTTGATATGTTGATGGTTGCATAAAACCTTTGCTGAGTTTCCGTATCGGTGGAAGGAAGGTGCATGCCATAGTTTCAAGAGATTGGTTGCTGGTAGAAATACGACAGTGAATGTGAATGGCTGTCGTGGAAGGTGTTCGTTGGTACGTTACCCTGCCCACATACTCTGATTATCTTCGTGCTAACAGACTCAACAATAAAACAACACTTTGTTATAGCTGGCATCATCTCTAGTGCAGTAGCATCTCTATCAGTATGACTTTCTACTTCATAAAGCGGGAAGGAAGGAGAGTAGCTTGGGTGTTCAGTGACGTGCTCCCTCTTCAGTCTGTGTAACGTTCATAATCATTCCGAACAGGCCTTGGCCATGACGGCGGCACAAAAGCCGCCCAGTTCCAAGCTGAAGCCTTAATATCCCGGAAACGCCATTGATCCTTTCTCGAACATGATAGTAAACCATACGACTCCAAAGTTGGGATTGTCTTCGCCAGTCATGCTTAAGTGTCAGATTACGTCTTCGAGATGATGATATACTCAACGCTACTCTTCATCCCACGTAGGCAAAAACGCGCCCGTGCTTGTTCTTTGGCCATTAAAATAGCCATGCTCAAGTTTTCCGCCAGCTTATTGGATTCATTCCGAGCCATTCGATTAAGGGGGGCAGGTTGGTCTGCTTGATGGTGATTCGGTTCTTTCAGTTCCTGTGGCGTCGGCGCCTCCATTTCTGGTGTATTGGCTATCTGCATGTCAGAGGAGGAGGAGTCTGAGTGTTGCTGGTTGTGTGAACATGTGCTGCCTATGCTCGGGTTCTGGGTTTTGGCTTCGGTACGATTGTAGTGTCGCGAGCGCCTCGCCTTAGCAATACAACCGGATTTACCCGTTAGTACCCCTGTCCGCCCAGGTTTTGGTGTTAAGGGGGAAGAGCTCCTGATCGTGGTTGCAAGAGCCGTGGCTCTCTCGCTATCCCCCAACTTCTGGGCGATTGCGTCTTGGAGAGCGAAGTACGAAGCATATCAGTTAAAAGCCAATTCAACTCGTCGCAAGACATGACCGCGTCATAGCGCACAGAGGCCCGGCAAATTCATGTGATATTACTACATCTGACTCCAACCCCTCCAGAGACGTCCGAGTAAAACAAGCCACCCCGAACTCCAGGTACCAGGCAACATGTCCAACTACGTACACTTGGTGATATACATGACGGCAGGAGCAGGCGGCGGGTGCGCGTCCTCGCCAGTAGCCGGTGCAGGCGTGATAGCAGCGGCAACGCCGGCCGCCGGCGTAGGCGTAGTCTTGGCGGGAAGCGCGGCCGCCTTGCCGAGGAGGATGCCGTTGAAGGCATCAGCAGCAGCCTGGTTCTGGGTGGCAGCGACGGCGGCGGCGCTGGCCTGGGCGCACGTGGCCTGGATGGCGGCGGGCGCCTTGCACGAGTCGCTGAGGCGCTGGCAGATGAAGCCGGCGATAATGCCGACCTTTTGAGCGGAGCCGTGGCCAAAGTCCTTGAGGTTGTTGGGGATGAAGGCCGACTCCTTGCGACCGTCGAGACCGGCGGCGAACTTGATGCTAGGGTCCGTGCAGGTGCCAAAGTTGCCGGCGGCAGGTGTGGCCTGGCGGCGCTCGCGGAGGAAGCGCTTGCTGAGGGAGCTGGCAGCGTGACACTGGGTGTTCTGAGTGTCGCACTGGCCGACACCGCCGGTCAGCTTGCCCGTGTTGGCGGCGTTGGCGCAGGCGTTGTGCTGAATGTCACACGAGCGGCCAAGGGCGGCACCGGCACCGGTAAAGGTGTTGCCGTTGACGGAGAAGGGGCGGTCACCGGTACCCTTGATGACGGGAGGGGCGACGCCGCCGAGGGTGCCAGTGAAGGTTTGAATGTTGTTGCCGGCCGGGGTAGTCGGGACGTCAGTGGCGGGGACGGTCTTGGTGATGACGGTGCAGCTCCGGGTGGTAGTCGTAGTGGGCTTCACAGGCTCGCACTCATCGTCGCCCGGTGCGTAAGCGGCTGGCTTCGCAACGGCGTTGCCAGCGCCGGGAGCTGAGGCGAGAGGTGTGACGTTAGGCTTCGCAGCAGCCGGGCCGGCAGGAGCAGGGGCGCCGGCCGCAGCGGCGACGGGAAGACCAGCAAAGTCAATGTGGGTGGCCTTGAGCTGGCCGGTGCCCGTGAAGGCCGGGACGACACCTTGAACGGCGGCCTTGATCTCGTCAGGGGTAGCATCGAGGAGAAGGAGGCGCTGGGTGAAAATGCAGCCGACGGGGTCATTGGCGCTGTCGCAGGACTTGCCGGCGGCGGTCCTGTCATTGAGGTCTCCGGCGACAAAGGTGCCACTCTCAAGCGCGAGGAGTGGATCGCCGCCGATGAGGGCCAGCTGCTTGGCCAGAGCCAGGGCAATGGCCTTGTTGCCTGCGAGGGCGCCAGGACCGGCGGCATCCTGGTGCTGGGCGAACGCGCCGATTTCAGGGTTGACGGGCTTGTCAGTGCAAGCGGCACTGACGCCGCCAACAGAGCCGGTGTTGCGCTCGAGGGCCTGGTAGACGAGGGCAGCGGACATGCCGCGAATGTCTCCCACCTTTTTGGCGTTGGTGAAGGCCTGGTCAGCAGTCTCCTGCTTGAGGCATGCCAGGTTGGTGACCTTGCCGGCGCCCTTGGAAGCGGCAGCGTCACCGAGGAGGCCGAAGACAGGATCGGCAATGCCCTTGGGGTTGTTGAGGTTGAGAAACTCGCGGGTGATCGTCAGGAAGATCTCGTGAGAGTGCTCCTGGGGGACCTGGCGCTTGACGATGTTGCTTCGGGGGCTGTGCGCAAGCGGCTGCGCAGGGCTCGCAGAAGCCATGCCAAGGAGGCCGAGGGTGACGAGTTCAAACTTCATTTTTGTTGATGGTGAATCGGCGACAAAGCAAAAGTCAGGGGTACGTTGTCTCTATGAGATGGTAATGAGTGGTAAGTAGATGAAGTGAAGGACCGTCCGAATGCAGTCAAGGTAAAATACTCAAGAATAGGTGCACTGAGGCACAGAATGGAAGATTTCACAGAACCCGTGAGAGAAAGCCGGGGAAAAAGAAAAGAGAGTAGTATCTCAGAGAATGTTGGACGATGATGCGATGTGTGACCAGAGTGAAGACCAGACGAAGAGGACCGGGAGATCAGCATGATTATATAGTGGAAAGACAAGGATGAAGTAGATCGGATCACTTGGCAAATTGCTTGATTCCTCAAGACCCATACCCTTTGTCCCCCCTTTGCCCCTCGTGTGTCGGTATGCTTCGATATCTTGGTATCAGTGCTGCGCCAGGCGTTCATCGTGGTTGTCCCTGGGGCTCCTCTTCGGATGCTACGCAGCCGTGGGCATGTTGTAGGTACATGTATGCCTGGGCGCTTGTACTCGGCTCTCGGCAGTGACGGCTGGAAAGTGACCAAATGGAAGTATAGCAGGCCACCCAGCTATGCGGGATGGCTTTTCACAAAGGCCCCCGGGAAGTATCGAATATGGCATCTGACAGGTAGTGCACGTCAGGGACACCCTTTGTGGACCTTGAACCTTCGGGAGGGTGACATGGAAGTGAAAATCTGGGTTAGGCGAGGATTCGAGACCGCGCAGCGTGCCGAAAGGAGATTGCGGGCTGCTCGAGTCAGCGACCCTCAGGCTGCGCATCAGTGCCGTGCAACAGGCATTTTCTTTGCTCTGCGGCGACTTGAGATGGTAGGTGAGAAGGATTGAGCGCGATCGAGGGGCCACGCGGCTGGGTCGTCGTTGATGGGCGAGGTGGTGTCGAGTGGAAGTTGAGGCGAAGATCAGACAAGGCGAGCGTCATGAGGGTTTGGGCCAGGGTCCCTCAGGCTGAGCCCCACCCATCTGATGCCAAGAGCGTCTCCGCCAGTCACACGCTCGTATTCCCCAGGGATAGCCCTGGCTCTGTCCACGTGATATCGACCTGTGCCTGGCCGACTCTGAAACTCCATTACCACCCTCACACTCTTTGTCTTTCCAGGTCTTTGTGCGACCAAGTCACCAACCACCAGCGACTGTCCACCGCCGCCCGTCTTTCACTGCCATCCCTTGTCGTCTCAACTCTCCATGTGGCGTTTTGAAGATCAATCTGAGAGATCAACACCATCACCCGTCCATACTTCATGCTCGACGGCTACACAGCATGTTTCCCCCCAGTCATTCTTTCATTTGTCACCATTGATCAGCACACTGCAATTGCGCTCCTGCGTCGACACGGCCACGTCCAACGCCGGGTTCCCTTCGAAAAAGTTGACCGGCTTCAGCCCGACAATCATCTTCTCGCACGGCATGACGGGCCAGTCCTCAATCCGTGGATTGTGCGTCGACCCGAACGTGTGCCACATCACAATATCTTGGTTTCGAACCGACGACCTGGCCTCGTCATGACGCCTCGCCGCAATCCACGAAGCGATCCCTTCGCCGCCGAGCGACTGCATCGTGTGCCTGCCTGCCGGAAACAGCTCCTCGTCGTCATGCCGAGTCACCCACACCGCGTGCGCCGCGTACTCGGACCGTCGCGCGTGGTACGACGTGGGGTGTGCCAGGAGCAGTTGGCTGTAGCATGGCAGCAGCTTGAAGCCGATGGGCGTGCCCGTGATGGTGTTTTTCTTCGCCTCGTTGACGATCTTGAAGACGCGGTTCGTGTGAAAATCGAGATCGAGACCTGTCTCCTTTTCGATGACCTGTGACGTTGTCGTGTACCCGACGCCAAAGGGGTTATGGTCCTCGCCGGACGCGTCCTCCTCCTCCTCGAAGGCCATGGCGTGCGATTCCTCGACGACTAGCGAGTTTGCGTGTCCGCCGATCGCTGGGTCGATTCGCAGGCAGAAGAGGTGCTGATGGTACGGTGCAAGTGTGCCCGGCGCCACGATGGTCCCGTACGGCACCGTGTCGCCGATGTTGATCGGCGCCGTCGACATGATGCCTGTTGCGCGCACCTCGTAGAATAGCGACGCGTCCTGCTGAAAGTAGAACAGGAATAGGTACTCGTAGTTGCTCACGGTAATGATGGTCTGCAGCACAAGCACCCTCGACCGCGTCACGACGGCGTTGCCCGTGCGAAAATTGGTGTGCTTCCACAGAATGCCGTCGTCAATCTCGTGGCAGCAGACAACGTTGGGCATCCGCAGCGGCTCGCCCGCCGCCGTTGTCAGCCAGCCGTCAAAGTACCGGATATGCCCGAGACAGTCGCAGCCGAGGCCCAGGTTGTTGGCGTTGACGCCGGCGCCGTCGTTGCCGAGGTCAAAGGCTGCCTTGCGCGGGTACGGCGCCCGGGGGTCCGCGTACGGCACAAACATCTCGGCGAGCGAGAGACGGTAAAAGAGGCTGCGGCCGTCGTAGCGCACGTCGTGCAGCGTCATGCACTCGCGGTAGTTGAAGCCGATGCGCATTGTCCACTTTTCCCACGTAATGAGGTTGCCCGCGGTGCTGAACGATGGGCCTTCAGGCTGCGAAATGTGGTACGGCTTGGTCGTCGTTCTGTGGCTCGTGAGCAGGTCGGGGTGGTACTCGCTCTTTTCGGCGTCGACGATTTTCCGCTCGTCGAATTCCGCCTGACGCGTGTGCATCTTGTCCCCGGCTGCCGATGGCAAGCGGTAGACGCTCGTGACCTTGAGGTCGGGCGACACCTCGGCGCAAATGTCGAGCGGGTAGGCGTAGTAGTTGGCCTCTGGGTGGTCCGACAGACGCATGTAGAACCAACCCTGTCGTCTGTCTTTAGCATATGTCATTCTAGGAATGAAGCGATGTATTTGATCTCACCATGGTCCACCGTTCCTTCATGTCCTTGACGCCGTCGGTGGCGTACGCCCACGGCTCAACTACCACCGTGGCGCCCTCGGGCAGCTTCAGCGATTCAATCTCCCGCTGGACCTGCTCGTCTGCGAGACAGGCGTCGCCGACCTGCTTCATAAAGTCCGTGTCGATGTAGGAGTGCCGTCCATGAAGCTCCTTGGTCGAGGCCACAGCCTGCTGGTCGAGGTCGACAATGATCTCGTGGAGGACCTTCTCAATGAAGACCTGCACTCTGGCCTGTCTGGGTGGCCGTGCGCCGGAACCAGTGCTGCATTGTTCGTCGTCAAGGAAGACGACCATGGCCTTCTTCGGGGGTTCGGCAAGCGAGATGGCTCGGAAGAACAACTTGTCAGCCGGCCATGACTTTTTCAAAATATTGGTCGTCTACAGGGCGCAGGGCGAAAATGGTCAGGATTCATGTGTCATTTGGGTGGCCATCGTCTGGGGAAGGAAACACACACCTCGATGATCTCACTCGGAGTCAGCGGATCAAAGGGATGAATCGACATGGTAGATATGATGAACAGTTCCGTCGGGCTGAATGTAATAAAGCCGATGCACGATGGTGCGTTCTTCGATGAGCGCGTTGATTCTCGCTGTCGAATTGCCTCAGCAAGCACGGACTAGTGAGGGCCAGCCTGAACCCCTCCGGCAACTCGATGATGAAGCCCCGTTTAGCGAGGCTCGATTGGGTCATGTGTCCCGGCTAACTGCGGCCAACCCCGCGCCGTCCTCGGAGCAGACCCATCCCCGAAGAGTAGGTGGAGCCGGACATGGAGCACCGCGCTCGGCATCAGTCTGCTAAGGTGAGGTTTTGGCGATGACCGTCTCCGTATCGGACAGGGAGCCTCATGGGTCTCGCCGAACAAGGGCGAGCATGCTATGTGCTTCCGTGTCGCTGGCGGTCGTCGTACAGACTGCGTAACAACATGACTCCGACATCGGTCTCCACAATCGGTCGGACCGGCACGTTGGTCTGCTCGGAAACCGAAACTCACACCGACGTGACGACCATCGTGAGTCAACAGAATCCTTTTCACCATGATTCGCCGAAAGGACGAAGGGAAAACAGGGGTATATCAAGCGGCTTGATGCAATTATTAATAGTTGTTGTCGGAGCGCCAAGAGACAGTCTCTCGTCGATGTCCGTCGCTCACACCATTTCAAATCCGACTCTCTTGTGAACATTCTTTTCGAGCTCAAACGAAACAATTACACCAAACGCAGCATGAGTGTCGAAAATGGGCAGCGAGCTAAGCCCCGTGTGGCTGTTCTATATCAGAACACGGAGCCTCCCGTCATCGACGGGACACGGAAGCCTATGAAGCCTGGTGGTAGGCACTGTGCCTAACTTGGTCACCTGAGATAACTGGAGGCCTAAAGCATATTAACAGAATCACAGGCTACCAGGATTCCGGAGCAGACATTGGATATGCCCTGAGTCTCTCAGATGAGGTTGAGGTCATCACTCAGTCCTCTGACCCAGTCCCTGAACAGCACGCTGGATGGTGCTTCCCTGACACCGAAGAAGGAATTTTGCAGGCCATTGAGCGTGGTGCCACTCATCTTTGGGCTAACACGATTCTGTTTGCCTCGCATCCAATTCAAGCATCTACCAAGGTCGGCAAGCACCAGAATTACCTGCGTGTCGTTGGTCAGGGCCCTTTGCTCGTCGAGAAGTACGACAACAAGGACTACGTCAATGGCCTCCTTCGCCGACTCGGGGGCTTCACCATGCCGCGGGCATGGTCGCTACCGTCGGGCCCTATCACCCTCAGCGACATTGATGATTGCATCTATCCCCTCGTTGTCAAGCCCGCCCGAGGCCGCGGCAGCTACGGCGTCAAAATCTGCAAAGACGCTTCGGAGCTCATCTCGCATGCTGAATCGCTGAGGTCTGAGGGTCTCAACCTGGTCATGGTTGAAGAATATCTCGCTGGCGAGGAAGCGACAGTCACAGTCATGCCGCCGAGCCTTGACAGGCTGGGCTACCTGGCCCTGCCGGTTGTCACGCGCTTCAACCACCAGGATGGTATCGCTCCGTACAATGGCACTGTTGCCGTTTCCACGAACTCGAGGGCTGTTGTCGGGTCAGACGACCCGGCATATGAGGTAATCTCTAGGGAGTGCGAGAATGTCGCACGAGCTCTTGGTGTTACGGGCCCAATCCGGATTGACGTCAGACGCTACGGCCCTTCGGACCCGAGATTTGTGATATTCGACGTCAACATGAAACCTGTGAGTCCACAGAACACCATTACCGCTGGAAGTCTGGATTGGTAGTGCCCCTGGCTAACATCTGTAGAACATGACCGGCCCCGGCCGGCCGGGCCGAGAGGATCAGGCGTGCTTATCTCTTCTAGCAGCAGGCGGCCTAGGCTGGGACTATCAACGCTTGCTGAAAGAGATACTTGGCACAGCCGTCCTTTTGACAAAGCACCGGTCACTCCATCCTCAGTGAGCAGAGAAGTTCTGAGATCTGCTACACCGATGGCTTTGAGTATTTCACAAGTAGTTCAGTCGATTTTATATTTCGATCTCTGCCTAATCTATTTCTGTAACTGACTTCACAGCGGATGTCGGCAGAGTTTCTGCGTGTGCTTGACTTGGTGGAACCATGCATAATTCGTCGAGCCAGCGAATGGTTAACTCAATGTACGAACCGGAAGTCTAGTTTCGAGCTTCCTTTATCCTTGGTCGTATCGAGGTAGTGAATCCGTTCCTGTTCCGTCGTCGTTAGCCTGTGATTTCCTCTCGAACTCTTAACAGGACACTCTAGGGCTCCAACGCACGTCTTCAGTCATCGCTTGCCACTTCTTCTCGCGTGATCTATTCTTGTAGATATAGAAGCCCTTTGCTACAATGTAGACGCAGATGTTCACGCAAGCAATGGCTACAAGAACACGATTGCCCCGGCGATCTATGAATTCATTAGCTGCACTACTCAAGCCACCAATCATGGCGATGACCTACATTCAGGCCGATCATCTTCGCGGTAGATGTTCGAGTAAATCACTCGAGCAAGCTGGACCATCATGCTAAGGATATGTCAGTGTACAGCGCTCCTCTAAGCACGGAGGCTCCACCGCGGAGGGCTGGCATACTTGTAAAGGGCTGCAGATACAGCCCGAGTGCGCACAGAATTGGAGTTTCGGCTTCCCCATGCGACGTGCATGGCATGCGCTGAATACCTGTCAGCGATGTCTTGGTCCGCATGGATGATCAAGACTCACGAGACGGATAGGACAGCAAGACTGTGACAATCGCGAATTGCGCCCACGGGCCAGCTGTAGAAGGCAGAATAGCGAGCGCAATCAAGTTCGGGAGATACCAAAACTGTGTAAAAACACCAAAAAGAGCACGCTCATTCCATCTTGTTGACAGATAGGTCATGATGCACATCATAACGGCACCAATGAATTGGCAAGGAATGCTGAGCAAGTTGGCATCAAAGGTGCCGAAGCCAAGATTTCGAAGGGTGAGGGTAAGGTACTGGTCAGGCGGACCGGCGGGAATCTCCCAGAGAAGTCCAAAGACGTAGATGGGCCAAAGCTCGTAGTCGCAAAGAGAGTGCCAAAGCATCTTAAGGTTGATGGCCTGCCGGTTGTGCATGTCGCACTTGGAGGGGTCATCACGTAGGATCCTGTTGACGAGGATCTTCTCCTCTCGTTCGTTGAACCAGCCCTTTGGCCGCCAAGGCCGTTTAGTTTGTGTAGGCGAGGGGGCCATCTTGAAAATAGACCATATGCCGATGGACAGCATGATGATCCCCTCGATCAAGAAAAGCCATCTCCATCCTTCATATCCGAGAACGCCTCGCATGCGAAGAACACCAAAAGCAATGATAGGCGCGATAATATCCGTGATTCGTCGCACGCACCAAAACATTGCCAACCTGAACGGCAGCTCGTTGCCCTTGAAGAAGTAGGTAAGGTAAAGTACGATGTCAGGAATGAAGCCGCCTTGCAGAACGCCGAGGATAGCGCGTGTGACAAGAAAACTGGTCCTACCGCTGAGGAAGAATTGAGCTCCTGAGACGAGGCTCCATGAGCACATGATGAAGGGGATCCAGCGGTCCGGACCCAATTTCTTGCTGATCATCTGAGAAGGCAGTTCAGCGCATAGGAAAGAAATTTGATACACTGTGTTTCCAAGGTTGTAGTCTACAGTCATTAGTGCATGGTTCTTTGGATGTGGCATGGGCGATCTGTGTTACTAAGCGTACCGTTGGTGTCCATTCCAAGATCTGGTAGGAAGTCATCGGTGTTGGCTTGCGAAAGGTTGCCACGACCGAGGTCTAGACCGAAGAAGGCAACACAAGCCCACACGGTGACTGTAAAAGAGACTGTTGAGTATCGGTCTGTTGAGTATCGGTCTGCAAAGAACGCTGGGCACATACTCTTAAGGTCCATCTTGTTGATGAGGGGTAGTTCCTCCTTCCATGTCCATCTGCAAGCCGGATCGAACCGATGCCGGTTTTCATAGCTTTCATGGGGCTTGAAGTAGGCAGCAGCAGCAGGGCTATCATACACGGAAGGCTGAGTCGCGATTGCATCGATATCGAAATCTTTCTTTCCGAAAAACTGGGTGAGAGGAAGAATGGGAATCTCTTGATGGACCAAGCCCTCACCCCGCTGCTCCAACTCAGTACGATGTTCTCGAATAATACGCTCACGGGCCTCGTCAATCTCTTCCTGTGACTGCTCTGTCGTCTTGTTCTCCGCGGCTTCAGATTGTTTGTCGCTTCGATCGGATGAGTCCGAAAGAGGGGGGCGATTCTTCTCAATATCGGACATCTTGATGGTTCGAGGAAAGTTGTCTATCGTCGTCTTTATTTCAACAAAGACCTAATGAGAACAAAAGGTCAAAAAAAAAAGTCATAGGCCTCATATGTAAGCCTCGGTCGCCGTGATCGGCCTTCCTGGACCATCAAAAGTCTTTCACTGCGGGTTTTGATCAAATGACAGACCCATTGGTCTGCATGCCGAGACTCTTGGTGTTCATGGCGGATTCAACGGTCCTGATATTTCGTGTTTGGCAGTCGTGAGTAGTACATGGTGCAGCCTCCAAGTTACGAATAGTTCTGGTGATCGTCACAGGCCTTATCGTGTGGCATCGGCAAATGGCGATAGTGGGTCGGCTTGAGGTTAACAGCACACGACTGATGTATTGCTTGTTATGTTCCATAATCAAGCCTTGGCCATGGGCATGGAATGAAGATAAGTATTCTGTTAATGATGTCATGTGAATACATGGTAGATAAACGAGGGTGCCTAGAGAACTTTTAAAGGGACATTGAAATTCATGAGTGAGCATCATTACGTGCTGATCATGATGATGCCTAGTGAAAGATGTGATCATTTAACGTTACGCAACCCATCCAATACAAAACACATCGATACATATATGATGTCGACGGTTAGTATGCTAATACTTTGTCCCCAGCCAGCACTAGAGGATGTAATACACCGCCTTGACCATAATATTGGTCAAAGGATGCATGTAGTCGGTTATGCCAGAATGAGTCGTGGAGTCACCCAGTGGCCGTAGGCCACACGCATGTACTTTTTGAGGGACGCGCGTAGCTCTCATGATGCAAGATCCCATGATATGTCGTGCTTTATATGCGACGATAGGGAGACGATGAAAACTGGGCAGACAGCTCTTAGCGGGTTGGCATATCTTGGCGTTCATGGGCTACGATGGAGACATCCAGACATGCTCGGTAATTTCCACTCAGGCCCTTGATCAGGAAAATCAAATCAAAGTTGGCCAGTACGCTTAAGAGACCGCCATTGAAGTTACTTGCTGCTCAAATAGCAAGTCGGTATCATGTCTTGCAGCCGTTTCGGCGGGGGTCGAAGGCGGTATTGTGGTGTGATTCGTGTGATGTCAAGGCCTTTCATCCCCGAGTCCAGCAACGTCTCGAACCGCCGATAATCTTCCAGATACGAATGACCACAAGAGGTCGGCCTTGGAAAGGAAATGGGGTGATAATGTGCGTCACCACATCTCTGACCCATTTTCCATCAGTGAGCTCGTGCAGTATAGGTTCTACAAGGGGCTGTTGCTGGCGTTGTTCGCACATGTCCATATCATGGACTATGTCGTAAGCTATTCCCTACGAGTACTTTCAATTCTTGTGATCAGGTACGCCATCGGTCAGGCACCGTGGCAAGGGTCCTGGCTCGGAAGGACCCAAGTCGCGGAAGCCAATATGTCATCCACGTCATATTACCAGCCAAGGCGGCGCCGAGCTTTCATAGTAGGCACCTACAAGAGCTATAGATAAATCTTATTAATCCAAATCTCTTGGCTTGTCACTGCGAGCCGGCCGAGGCCGATGTCGCTTTAGCCAGCATCAAATATTTATATGGAGAGATGATACGATTTCTGCGGCATATTGCGTGTTGTCGGAGCTGCAGAAAATTAATTTGATCCCCTTGCTAGAGCACTTTGGAGCGAGATATATTTCACGTCGTGCAAAGAAATTCCTGGGAAGTCACAAGCTGGCGAAAACGTGTCTAGGGTTGCGTGGAGCAATTTTTGACTGAACTTCTTCTGTACCTTGGTACCCTGATCGGATCATTCAGAGAGATGGATGGCTCCGGCTTCATAGCCTCGTTGGCGCAATGAAATGGCTGACTGCATGAGAATCCACATAGGCTCCGTATGATTCCTTGCGGATCGAGAGGTCAGCATCGCTTGTCACGTTAGACCCAACAGTGACATGAAATGATCTTTCTATCATTGTATACTCTTCTAAGACTCTGTGCCAAGCTGTGTTGAGTACGCTCGGAGATCATACACGTTCATTGGAAGTAAATTCCATAATACCAAAATATTTTGGCAGTTCACCTGATCCACATGATACATCACAAGTAAATGATAAAAATACAGAGGCTGATATTTGGATTAGACTGTGCTATGCGTACAATCTTTTACTACCTGCCCCTCGAGCTCTTGCCCTGAGACTTGCAATAAAGAATCACCGACTGCTGTCTCCGCTGTGGTGTTGTGGTTGACCGAGGAAGTTTCAAGACTGAGATCCGCGTCTTGTAACGTAGCAGATGGCGCACCATTTTCATTTCGACCTGTAAGGAACGCTGTCTGCTCGTGTGTATGAGGCCACCCCATTGGGTCCATCAAGTCGCCGAATGGAAAGGTTGAAACTGATGATATTGGCCAGGAGGGAGGCAGATCTTCGCCAATCGCAGGCATGGTCATGTCGATTGATTGTCCTGTGAAGTTATCGCACAGCATTTGAAATGCGCTGAAAGACGGGGGTTTCAGGTATGATGAACGATCGTATGAGGTGGTACTTGCCGAGACTGACCCCCTGCTGCGTCGCTTGGTTCGGTCCAAAGCATCATCATGCTTTGAAGAAAGAGAGTAGGGAATTGTCATGCTTGCGCTCCGCCGCTTTAAACCTCCACGCGTTTCCATCGAGGTGGCTAATCGCTGCCACTCGCTCTTGACGAGAATTACAACCTCAAGAGCCCGGGTGGCATTCCCGTAGGCATGTCCAATCTCACCAAGAGCATGACAGCACAACTGGAGATCATTCAAGGATACCCGAGAGCTGTAATCTGTCATAGTACAAACATCGTGGATGAACACAAGCGAGGCTGTGAATATGATGTGTACGATCTGAATATTTGTTCGGCGCAATGAATGCTCCTTTTGGTAGCGTCGAAGAATGTCGGCCACTTGGTGGGCAGCTGCTACACATCCAGCAATTGCGTCACCCAAAGCGACTTGGTCTCGGAGCGTTGGCCCATCGTCGCTATTGTGAACAAGGCTGCTCGACATGTAAGGGCGGTAGAGTGCTATCATGGTAGCGTGGAATTGCATGCTAATAATTATCAACATACAGAGCCTTCAAACAGCTTCGCCTGAAGTTGAGGGAAGATGATGGCATACTGAAGTTGCAGAACTGCAGGAACTACAGGATGCGTTTGCCCAGACGTCTCGAGTCTAAGCGCAGGATCTAAGCTGTCATGCCAGCTCTTCAGTCCTTGCTTAGTTTGGAAAAGAAACTCGGCAAGGGCTTTTGCGTCCAGTCGGCGACCTGAGTACCTATATCAAGTTGGTCAGAAGTTCGGAAACAGATCAACAAGACTGAGCCTAGCGTGGACTAACAGGGTAGCGTTGATTGTCCTCATGATCTCGCAAAGACAAATATTGGCATCTGTACACTGCTCGAGTGGGAATGCGAGCCCGGGCTCAGGTATGTCGGACTGGCCAACAGCACGCGGGTATGGTCTCCAAGTTTTACCGGTCTCGGCGTACTCCCACGGCCGGGGCGTTGTGATGTTCCTGATTCCCATACCCCAAGGTCTGCCGACGTACATACTCCACATGCTTTTCGAGCAGTTAGCTTTGCATCCAGAGGGCGTATTATGCTATCTTACTGCTCATGAACGAATACCCCCCAAAACGCAATCGCCCTGATCTTCAAATCGCGATCCGTTAGTAGACCTGTCAACTTGTGTTTCGAGACATCGAGATGCAAGCCAAGATCCGCACTGAGTCGTGCTGCCATGCCTGTGGGGGACAGTGTCAGAGGGTGCTTCATCGCTTTCCAGAGGAGCAGAGTAATGGTCCACCAGATGATACATACCACTATAAAGCCATCCTCGAGCATCACGTGTGAATGCAGCCTCCGACGCACTCATAACAACAAGAGCCTGAACCGTAGCCACCGTCGGGCTATCCATCTCAATGTCCAAGAGTGCCTTGGCTCGCGCAGAGAAGAATTCTGATGCAGGTTCGGGCAGGTCGAGGTCTTGATTTCCGGCTAAATTTGCTCCAATTGCACATCTGATGGTATGATAAGCATCAAAAGAGGTAATTGGGAAATACGCAAGGGATCAGCCCAACTTACATTGCGTTATTGAGCGTTTCCGAGTAGTAGGGGCTACTATTGCCGTGCAGAGTGGCGTTGTTCTTCTCCTCAAAGAAAACATCCTCATCAACGACATGGATGACTGGATCCTCCCACGCAAAATAAAGCTTTGCCAGGTGCATCTGGATTTGCCCGGAAACTTCGCGGTCCAAGCCTAAGCGCTGCAAAACACCTTGGCCCTCGGTCTCAACATGGCGAATCGTTGACCGGGAAAGCGACTGAAACCCATTTGGATGAACATGAAGGTTGGAAGTTGGGCCATAATACCGCAATTGACCATCTTCTGCAATTCGTAGCGCTCCCACACGTGCTGCTAAAATGTCGGTGATGTCACCTTCGGTATCTGTTGTATCTGCAAGACTTTCGAGGTCGGGAATCATGTCTTCGAAGGTCTGTAGGGGTGGGCTGTTAGTCGCACCAAGGTACATGAACGTTGAGCTATTGTAATGGCCAAGTTGTGGAATGCCGAAATCTGCGAGCTCTCCTTCCATCGCTGTTGATGACTCCGCAAATGTATTCGCCGCGTTATGTTGGGAGGGAGATATGGGTAGGGGCGATCCGGTAGATATGGAGTGGGTGCTGTGCTCAGGGGGGACTGGCCCGCGTGAACCCTCAATGTCGGGCGAGCTATGGCTTTCCGGTAACGGGGCCGGTGCGATATCATGAGAGTATGTGGTTGAAATTGTTCTCGAATCCGCCGTGGTCGCTTCCGAGGTTTCAGGCGACGAAGCCTGTGGTCGTTCCGTGTTGCTGTCGCGGAGGACACCCTCGAGTTCGGCAACCCGCGCCCTCAAATCGAGTATGACTCTTTTGGCTGAGATTCTGGCATTATCAAGTTAGGAACCTAGATGGATTTGGAACATGATGGATACACGCACTTTCTCATGTCAGCTTCGGCGTTGTAAACGCAGTCGAGCTGTGCGGTGGAACAGTTTGAACACGTCTTTGTGCCATCGCACTGTAGTTGAGATATTGTCAGTTCCAGCTAAGTCATGCTCACCCAGCACGGTTGCAGCTTCTGACCTTGACCTTGCGTCGCCTACAGTTGAGACAAGCACTGGTGACATGCTTCTTACTGCCCATGATGCTGAAAGGTATTGCGACTTCTCGATCCTCGCAATCAGGTCGCAATCAGGAAACTCCAGCCTGTTCGAGTGAATCATGGGATTTCTTCAACGCGACGACAAAAACGAAGTTGGAAAGCTGGTAGGCGGGGAAAGGCCACTGGGGATGAGGGGGAACTGGCAAGGGTACGGCCGTTTGTTCGCAATCCTACTGGGGTTATGGGCTGCAACCCCTTAGCCGTTCCATTACACCCTGCCTTTACGCTAGGATTTAGCGCACCCCAGGTTTGTGAGCGGGCGGAGGCGCTTCTTGCTCAGGCGTTCCCGAGTTGCGGAGAAATGATCAGCTGCCGTGTCCAATATCGGCCCGCAGCGGTCCACATATTTCACGAATGTGCAGGCAGGTCAGTGACCCTTTGTCATGGCGCTGGGCGTCGACATTTTGGTACGAGGGGCCGTGGGAGGGGATACTATCCTCCAAAGCCATTATCTGTGTTCGAACCAGCGAGATTGCGTGGTTCAGAGTCTCTCTCCAATCTGAATTATGTACCCGAGATGGCCAATGGACCTTTAGGGACAGTGTTATGGTCTTGGGTCGAAGAGGCGTGTGAGTGGCCATGCGGCTGGAATCGCTCGGATTTATAATCCCGAAGAAATCAAGGCCTCCGGAGTGTTGATCAGTTCGGTTGTGGTCAATACTTGACCGAACATCGAGAAACACTTCGGCATCGGATTTAACTTCCCTCGCCAGCAATCTGGAATCGATTGACGGAGCCAGCTTTTCGCAGTATGGGAGTAGATCAGTGTTTGCCTACCGATGCAGCAGAGTGGCCAATCTCTTTTCCAACTGCCATAAGGGTTGCCCAAATCTCCACGTCCAGTCTGTTCATCTCACCCACGACCAGACTCTTGTAATCAGACACTGACGTGCATTGAGTTGACATCATGTCTTCGTCGAAAACAATTATCATTGGCGGCGGAGTCGCCGCGATCGCCATGGCACACAAACTCAAATGTCAACTGGGGCATGAAGAATTCACTGTAAGTTATACCAGTAACGACCTTATACGTAAGGCTAATAAGGACACAGATCTATGAGAAGCGCGATGGCCCAGGCGGCACATGGATCGCAAACACTTACCCCGGATGGTGAGTTTCACGACCGCCGGTTGCCTTGACAATGACGTTGCTGAACTTCCCAGCGGTTCAGATGTGCCAATTCATCTTTACTCCTTCAGCTTCAATTTGAATCCGAACTGGACACAGGCTTTGGCTGATCAAGAGGAAATACTGGAGTGTAAGTCATAGCCGGTGGAATTCTCCCGTGCTGCGTAAGACTAGTGATTGACGTGATTTCTATAGACATCGAGTCAACAGTCGATAAGTTCCACTTGCGCAAACACTTTTGTTTTGGTATCGAATGTCTGGGCGCCGAATGGATTCAGGGTGCTTGGAAGGTCAGGTTCCGCGACGTTAACTCGGGCCAGCAGTTCACGGAACAATGTGCCATATTGCTGTCGGCTGTGGGAGGGTTCGCCGTTCCGCGAGAGGCTCGATTTCCAGGCCTCAGCAAGTTCAAAGGACACATTTTTCACACAGCTGAGTGGAACCACTCATTCGATTACACCAACAAACGGATCGCTGTCATCGGCAACGGTTGTAGTGCCGCACAGGTGGTGCCGGCCATTGCCCCTTCCGTCAAGAAGATCACGCAATATGCTCGCAGTCCTCAATGGTATCACCCACGGCCAAATAAGCTTTTCACACCATGGGAGAAGTTCTGTTTCAAGTACATCCCTTTGTGGCAGCGATGGCACCGTTTAGACCTCTTCCTCAAGACGGACCAGCTCGCCTCCGTCTACGGTTCAAACGCAAGCCAGGTCAGTGCAAGGCTGCAACTGGAAGATGAGGCAAGGCGGTATATCCTCCGTGAGGCGCCAGAGAGGTATCATGACTTCATTGTACCCAAGTTCCCGCTGGGTTGCAAGCGACGTATTTATGACCCGGGCTATTTGGCGTCTCTCCGCCGCGACAATGTGGAACTTCTAGCACAGGGTATACGAGAATTCACAGAGACAGGCCTCGTTAGCGAAGATGGTGTCGCCGAGGACTTCGATGCCGTGGTATTAGCCACTGGATTCAATGTGTCATCTTTTCTAGCACCCATGAAGATCATGGGTCGGCATGGCAAGTCTCTGCATGAGCAGTGGGAAGAACATCGTGGAGCTCAGGCCTACATGGGCACTTTTGTGCACAACCACCCCAACTTTGCTATCCTGTAAGTTCACAGGCTTCCCCTCTGAATTTGGCGAGACATTTCTGATGGCAATCTTAACAGCTTCGGCCCGAATACATTTCCAGCCTTCAATTCTGTCATATACTCAATTGAGGTGCAAGTGGATTACATTGCCAATGTTCTAATGAAGCCTATCATCGACGGGTATGCTTCGACAATTGAAGTCAGTTCAGAGGCTGAGGAGACCTTCGTCAGAGATCTTGATATTGTCTTGGCCGAGACCGTTTTCGCTGCAGGGTGTAGCAATTGGTACATCAACTCTGCTGGTCGCAATTCGGCAGCCTGGCCTGGCCTAGCCGCCACGTTCTGGAAAGCAACTTACTTCCCGAGGTGGACCGACTTTTCCATGAAAGGGGGCTCCGTATTTTGGCCAGTGCGGAAGCTGGGGAGACATGTTCTGGCGTCCACGACTCTGCTTAGCACTGTCATACTTGGTGCAGTTGTGGGCAAAGCATTCGCAACCATGGAATCCCTGCCTCAGCCACTACGGTCTCTCATTAGCCCAGTCAAGGGATAGAGATCTAGACCGAGGTGCTCTTTCGTAGACATCAATTAAGTCACATCGTTTTCAAAATCCAATCATGCTGTCACGTGCTGTCTGAGCGGCAACAATACCAATCCTCAGTGAATGGCGAAGCGAGAAGTCTGATTGACACACGCTCTACTAAACCTTTGTTGCCTCGACTTTTCATCATCACTCTCGTCATACTATTGCATAGTGACCACGCAATCAGGCACGTGCGACTGGCCGGCCATGACGTCCACTGAACGAGGAGTATCGATGCAAACGCGTCCAGCTCGCCGTTGTTCCAATTTCAATTTTGAGGCAGGCAGGCTAGATACCACCCGCCAATACAACTGGCAATGGTAGTCCAGCCACGAAACCGGCAATTCACGGCAAATGGCACTTTCGATGTACGGGACTTTGAGGGTTGATTGTGGAACATGAGGCTTCGCTTAGTGTGGGAGTTAGCCTATCCCAGAGTGGATTGATTCCGGTCGGAAATGGAATGCCGGTTAACCTGAAATGTGATGCCGGTGCTGGTGGCATAGCCGGCGGCGCGCGATGACCGGCATTCAACCGGGTTGCTAGCCGGGACCGGAAGTGTCGTTGACACAGTTCCGGCTACACATTCAACACTATAAAGCGATTATGGGGAGTTTGATGCGCTGGGCTCAGATCACAACCTCTGCCAATGATTTTGCTCTTTTAAACCTCTCCCATCCATTGCGCTGCGCTATATGTCCTATACCTGTTCAAGTATTATCAAGCATCAATCAGTCGTGCCTGAATCAACATGGGTGGCGCCGCTCAACTTCACCCAACGACGCTGAAATCAGCTGTTAGCGATCATTCTCTAATACGAGAGGATGCCTTTATCGGCGGAGAATGGGTCTCAGGATCCGAAACATTTGCTGTATACGATCCGGCAACAGATGGCGTCATCGCTAACATCGCCAACATGACGAAGGGCGATTTCGAACGTGCCATCAATCACGCCAATGCTGCATTCAGGAATTTTAGACACACCAAGGAGCACGATCGATCCAAATTGCTCCACAAGTACGCAGCACTCATTCGACAACACGCTAAAGATCTTGCTGTCATACTCACATTGGAAAACGGCAAAACGCTCGCGGAAGCTCAAGGCGAGGTCGAGTACGGCGCAAGCTTCATCACCTGGTTTGCGGAGGAGGCGATCCGAAATTATGGTGATATTATTCCATCTCAGCATGCGGGCAGCACCAACTTTGTTATCCGACAACCGATCGGCGTCTGTGCCATCATTGCTCCCTGGAACTTCCCAATTGCCATGATCACGAGAAAGCTCGGCCCAGCACTCGCTGCCGGCTGCACATGTGTCATCAAGCCTCCGAGCGAGACCCCACTCTGCGCTCTAGCTCTCGCACACTTGGCGGTGGAAGCTGGATTTCCCCCCAATGTCATTCAGGTCGTGCCAACGCGGGACAGATCAGCGGTTGCTGAGCTGTACACCAACCCCATCATCAAGAAGGTCAGCTTCACTGGATCTACAGGTGTCGGTAAGCTCATCACCAAAGAGGCTGCTGGTACAATGAAGAAGGTGTCGATGGAACTTGGAGGCAATGCGCCTTACATTGTCTTCGATGATGCAGACATATCCAAGGCTGTGGACGGCGTCTTGGCGTGCAAGTTTCGCTGCTCTGGTCAGACCTGTGTGTGCGCAAACCGTCTTTATGTGCAGAAGGGTATACACGATGCATTCATTGATGCACTTCTTGAGCGTATGAAGTCGTTCAAGGTTGGATCTGGCATGGATCCGACAGTGACACACGGTCCACTCATCAACCGCGCTGCGGTTGACAAGGTCAAAAGTCACATTGACGACGCCGTGTCGAAGGGCGCCAAGTTGATCTGGGGCGGTCAGACAAGAGAAGATCTCGGCCTCGGGAGCAACTTCATCGAGCCTGCGTTGCTCACTGGCGTCACTGCCGCCATGGCAGTTGCTCGCGATGAAACTTTTGGGCCCTTAGCACCTGTCTTTGCTTTCGACACTCTGGAAGAGGTCATTGAGCTTGCCAACGACACGGAGTTTGGGTTGGCGGGCTACTTCTTCTCCAATAACTTGAAGACGATTTGGGCCGCAGCTACTCAGCTTGAGGTTGGTATGGTGGGGGTCAACACTGGGAAGATCAGTGCCGCAGAGGCGCCTTTTGGTGGTGTCAAGGAGTCTGGTCTGGGCCGCGAGGGCAGCAAGTATGGCCTTGCTGAGTTCCAGGTGATGAAGAATATTACTTTGGGAGACATGAGCTAGACATGCATAACGAAATGGAGCATTCAATGAAGGACACTACGCATGTCAGTATCCCAAAGAGCGACACCTTATACTGTAAGATAATAATTGGGTGCTTGATTGAGTTATAAGATGGGAGTCACAAATTCAGAAACTCCTCGACACTTGCAATGACTTTAGGTAGCATAAAAATAATTGATACTGGGCAGCAAATCATATCGTCCTCTGGATGATGATTCTAAACGTTCTACGTGTTCATATTTTTCCACGCTCCAAAAACCGGTCAGGGATCTCCACATGTTTGGCTCTAAGGTACTCCGCCAAGTTCTTTCCCAACACGTCATACGTAGAGCTTGAAGCAACACCACGATCCAGATGATCCTTGAGTAAAAAGTGTACCGCTAGGATCTAATCAGTGAGGGGTACTTCCAAATAGAGACCATGAGCTTACCGCAAATATTAGGCAATTCGAAGCGGGAGATAGGCTTGCCAGTATCATCGTCTCCAAGCAGCTCCCTGATCTTGTCAACAGTGAGGACGCTGCGCAACCAGTCCCATTCATCAGCCTGTCGAACAAAGAATCCCACGTTGCAGTCCGACCCCTTATCACCAGAGCGCGCATGAACGATATACCCGAGGGGAGCTCTGGTGGTAGGGCCAAAGCTATCCACGTTAACTGGGTTCGAGGTCTCATAAGTATCCTGATCCTGAACGAATGCCTCTGTGTCTGATGGAGGGGGTATCGAAAGCTCTAGCCCCTTACTGGGGAGGTGCACAACGTGGCTGATACTGGCTTGAGGTAGGAGGCTGACCCAATATTCATAATAAGGCTTGGGTTGAGCTTGGCGAGCATCAACACCAAACGTGGCACCTGGATAGCTCTGCATTATGACATCCGAAACTGGACGGAAAAAGTTGCTCAAGGCCAAGTCCTCTTCATTGCGCGCCTGGGCGAAAATTCGAAGGTCGACGGTAGCGGCATCCTGGCTACGCGGGTCTTCGGGGCAACGTCCGTTGGTGCGGAACTTGAGGCAGTGAAACCTGGACTCGTCGAGCAAATGCCTCACCTGTGTTTCTATCATATGCGCCTTTTCTTCGATATCAAGACCTACGAGGAAGTAATGACCCTCAGCTTGATAGCCACCCTTCGCTGTAATTCCTACCTTTGTCGTTGGTGGCGGCTTCATGCCTTTAACACCAGTGACCAGGCTGTCAAAAAGTCAGTTCAAATGAAGTAGATTTTCCCATCATGTTATTTGGACTCACACTCGATCTTTTCCACTTTGCAGTATCTCGATGCCATCGAGCCGAGCAACGACGTCGGAATTGTAGTAAAGCGGGCCTTGAATTTCGTACAAGAGCTGCGCTTTGCAGGTATCCACTGTCACCATGCCGTCTCGGCCTTCCTGCTTTGTCACGATAAAGTGGCCATTGCTTGCCATTTCAATGATGGGGAAGCCGAGGTTCGTGACTTTGCCAGGAAGGCTTTTAAAACCAGAAAAATTTCCGCCAGTCACGTATGTTGAACACTCGATGAAGTGACCAGCGACAAAAGCGCCTGCAAGTTCCTCGTACGATGTTCGACTCCATCCATAGTGGTAAGCTGCAATGCCAATGGTGGGAGATGCATCCGCCACGCGTCCGCAGAGCACAATGTCGGCGCCCTGCTTCAGAGCTTCGCAAATGCCCCAACCACCTAGGTACGCCTGTGCGTAGATTGGTTCGAATTCCCAATCCCTCAGGTTTCGACCTAGAATATTGTCAGCAGTGCGTATCAGTGATGAAGTCAGAGGATCCCATACCATGCGTCAGACTTTTGAAGTCATTTCCTTCCTTGAAGGATTTCTGGAAAGCCTCTAATACCTCGTCTCCTGCGACCCAAGCCACGGTTAAATCGAGACCCAAGTCCTTGATTTTTTCAACAACCGTCTGATAAAGCTTTTCTGTGCTGCTTGCACCAGCATTGACTGCGACTTTGATCTTCCTTGAAGCAAGGTGTGGAAGCGCCGGGACGAATGCTTCCAAAAAAGACGGCTCGAACTCATCGGAGGTGCCGTGGCTGTCCACCTTTCCGCCCGCGCGGGTCGTCATATTGTATTCTGACATCCAGTCGCCCACGATGAAAGATACGTCTTCATTCTTCGCAATGTCGGCAAAACCATGACGTCTGTCGGTTACTGATCCCGAGGCGGATGCTATGCGGAGCCTGTACTGTCCTGCGGAGCCCATCTTTGCGTCGTCGTGGGCTCTCTGAAGGAGTGTGGAGTCAATCTTGAAAACGTGTGGAAGGCTAGGCTGGATAGCTCTGTTGCATGAATGGTAAATCTTAGCAAAAAGGTGCCCATCGTGGTTCTTTTGGAGTCAAAAATGATGCTCTGTTGCATGAGCTTGGGTTTACCGAGGGCGGATTTTGATTATGATTATACAACCCCTCGGATGGCTTGGATGGACGTTCGGTGCCACACCAGCTTAGTGGTGCCGGGAGCACGAAGCCCCGCTGAACCATCATGCTGTGACCTGACGGAATTAGATTCCGGCGTCTCGTGGCCGTGTTAGCGTGCTGGCATCCCTGAGTCAGAACAGTCGATGAACCACACCGGGGACTTTCTTCCAGATTTAGGGTAACGCAGGGGACGGGTGGTAGCGCTGCTGCCCCATGTTGCGAACCACCGCCGTGCCAACACTCCCAAGGCGCCAGTGTAACCCACACCAGCGCGACTGGCTGTGTCTAGGCCCTCCAGCAATGACTTGGGAGCGTGAACATTTAGCCTACGCCACTAAATGGGCGAAAGGTTTCCAGAAAACATGCGGCCTGGCGCTCTTGATCACATTTCCAGCGTTCAGGTTGATATGGAACGCCAATCTATCGTCGCTAAGCTACTCATCATCCTAAAACTTGTAAAAACAAGATCCTAATAGCACAAACTGCCTACCAACACATCCTTTTCCGCATGTCCCCATTCGGATGCGTGGTGCACCCCAGAAGCGCCAGACTGCGCTGACTCATGCCATCCAGATTCCCACACCAATCGTGCAGGTCGTCGTGAATTTGGCTACGTCCTATCAATACACGTAGCGAAAAAGCGGTGATTTATCCCCCATCAGGCGAAGTTCTTCTGCAATAGAATGTAAGCCACGGGTGTCAGGTCATAGTATCTGGCGTGGACTCACCAGCTGTGAAACGATTGCATACGTCCACTTCTGACATCTCCGCGCGCTTTGCATTGATGTACTTCAAAAAAAGTTGGAGGATGACAGTGGAAATAATAGCCGCGAGGATTATACCCGCAGAGAGTCCGTATCCTAGCCAGTATTGAGGCGCTTGGTCTTCCACAAATATGTTCGAACCAACGGCGCCACCGAGGTTGCCAACGGTCATGAGCAGTGCCATGCCAATAGCCCGCTTAAAAGAGGGGGCAAGATTGTTCCCAACCCAGGAGATGCACCCGATGATTGAAGGGTAAAGCCCGCCTGTGATGAAAAAAAGGAAAAAATACGTCAGGCCGGGAAGACCGGGGTGTGGGATACTGAGCACACCAACATAGCCGACCAGGGCGATGCAAAAAGGTATCACAATGAAGACCCAGCGCGTTTTACGCCGATCAGCCAGACGGGCAAAGAAAATTGTAGAGCATGCGCCAAAAAGATAGATCGGAATGGTCAGGAGCTGCGCTTGTGCTGAGGTATATCCAAGCTCTCGAATGATGGTCGGCGCAGCAAAACTGAAACCATAGACGCTGATACTGTGGAAAAGAAAGATTTAGTGTCCGTCATACTTAGGATATCCCGCTATCTGATGTCAATGAGTTAACTTACCTGTTTCCCCAATAAATGATGACTGCCAAGTAGATTTTCCAGTCCGCCATGGCTGACCACAAAAGCTTCCAGTCGAACTTTTGGTCGCGGTCGTCGCCTTCGCCGTCAGACAGGCCAATGTCATGCTGCATACGTGCGAAGAGGAAGCATTTTTCTTCAGCGGTCAGAAATGATGCAGATCTCGGGCCATCGGGAAGAATCCAAGGGATGGAAACTCCTACCAGCACGGTGAGAATGCCTTCAATGATGAAGATCCACCGCCAACCACTCAGACCCCCAACGCCATCCAGATGCTGAATTCCAAAGGCTAGTAGGCCTGAGAAACCACCGGCTAGTGACGCAGCCGAGAAAAATATAGCCATACGAGTCTGCAGCTCCCAGCGACAGTACCAAGTGGTCAAAAGGTACGTGGCAGCTGGGAAGAATCCTGCCTCAGTCACACCAAGAAGAACCCTTGTAACAATGAGGTGCTCGTAGGTCCTCACTATCCCTTGAAGTGTAACGACCTATGCTACATCAGACTCGCGTAAATCGTGACTTGCAAACATCGGGACTTACCGTTCCCCAAGCAATGACAAGTAAGGTGAGCCAATGAGATGGTCTCATGAGCTTGAGAACGATGTTGCTTGGCACTTCAAATAACGCATAGGGAAAGAAAAAGACCGTCAGTGCCATGTTGTACTGTGGTCCAGTGAGAGCAAGGTCATCGTTCATGCCCGCAATACGGGCATTTCCAATATTGGAGCGGTCAACGAACGCCAGGATATACAGAACTGTTAACGGTGGTAGGACTCGCCAATCGATCTTACGCAATAGTCGTTTGGTTTCCGTTGGATCAAACGATACGTTCTAAGCTCTGTCAGCGGACGGCTACCGTTTGAATACCTTCAACACCCCACCTCAGTCTCAACGTCGATCAAAGTCTTTTGGTTGGTTCTGTTGTTCTCTTTAGTTTCGGCGTGCTCGGATTCGTCTCGCATTTCATTGTTCAAGGATTTCACTTCCATACTGAACGGCTTTCTAATAAATGGCTGATCCGAGAAGACTGAATTAGAATCGTGCAAGTTGTTGGGAGGTGTCAGGAGAATGATGATCAGCTTTGTTCATTGCGTAGGGTAAGAAAGTAAGAAGGCATCTTGCACAGGAATGACGCTTGCTGAAAGCTGCCGCAAGTTTCTTCCTGCCTCCCTAGAGCGTAAAACCGGTTGTGCTAGCATATCACGGTAAAGGTTCCCAGCCGGAAGTGTGGGGGAATGGTGCATCAGCCTTGAGTGGTTGGGTAGGGGAGAGCGCGGGGTGACGAGACCTAGCTGTCGATCACCGGGGTAGCCCCGGAAACATTTCCCGGAGCCACAGATGACAGATCGGCGTCCCTACGCCCGAGTGCCCCTAGTTCAAGTTGTATACCCTTGAAATTCGTAAACTTGCTAGCTTCATATCAAATAGGCAATGGCTGTGTGGGGGTTCAAGGATGGGGGTGGACCGCTCTTTTTTAAATGGAAGGGTGATGCCACCAACTCTGAGCCAAGGGCATGTAAGACAAGCCGAGACACCAGCCATATCGTGCCTTTAGTACAATCTTTGCCATGCCCAAAGAAATTCCAGCGTTGGCGGCCCCAGCCCATCTAATTCCCAAAGGCACCTGTACCTGCACTCTGTCTATGATCGATACCAGCTGCTATCTTACTGTGCCTGCCGACACCCTTGTACAACCGCCAATCAAGGGTCATGAGTTGTGGAACTTGCCGACCTTCTCCTTCCTTATCCGGCATCAGAGTTCTGGCCGACAGCTTCTCTTCGATCTCGGTTGCCGAAAAGACTTTTGGAATCTGCCGGCTCCCATCGCGGATGTCATAGACCTCAAAGTCCCTGGTATCAGGGTCGACTCAGACCTGTCAGACATCCTGATCAAGGGTGGAACTAATCTCGAGAATATCGAGGCAGCCATTGTGAGCCATCATCACTACGATCATACGGGGAACCCAGCATCTTTCCCCCAGAGCATGGCCCTGGTTGTTGGGCCAGGGTTCTCGGACGCCTTCATGCCTGGCTACCCAACAAATCAAAATTCTCCACTCTACGAAGACGCTTTCAAAGGCCGAGAGGTCCATGAGATGGATTTCTCCGACTGTCAGAATGTCGCAGGGTACCCAGCAAGAGACTTCTTCGGAGACGGCAGCTTGTACATCTTGAGCACCCCGGGCCACGCCATTGGGCACATCTCTGCCCTCGTCAGAACAGACGAGAGCTCATTCGCCTTTCTTGGTGCCGACATTTGTCACTTTGGTGGCTCGTTCAGACCAACACCCTACCTCCCGATGCCATCGTCAATCAGTTCCAGCGACTTGAGCCGCGATGACAACCCAGCCCAAGAGTATCCTGCAGCCATATTCACGGGCTGTCACCCAAAGGCTTATAGCTGTAGAACCACTCCATACTATGAGGTGTGTGCTAGGGAAGACTCCTGGTATGTGAATCCGCCAGCAGCAGGTGCAAGTATAGATAAGCTCAAGAGTCTGGACGCGAATGGGGATGTACTTGTACTTATCGCGCATGATCCGATCGCAAGCAAGGTCCTGCCTCTTTTCCCGGCCGGCACTCTTAACGGATGGAAATTGACAGATTGGAAAACGAAGCTTAGATGGGGGTTTCTGGATGAATTGCCGCAGGAAGATCGAAAACGAAAGTATTTGGTGGATGGGACTTATCGCAACGGCAAACTTGTCAAACCTTTAGATATCTTGGATGTAAGTCCGACGTAGCTTTGAGCTGCCATAGAAAACAGTTTGATTACACAAAAATTGCGCTCATGGCGAAAAGACCAGGACTCGTTTGCTAAGGCTACTTAACCATCTTTCCCATCATTTCTCGGCATCAAATATGACCTTCAGGGACTTCATGCTGTCGAAGATCTCGTACCCTTTGACGGCATCGCTGAGAGGCATGATAGTGTCAGTCATGAAGCTGCGAGTCGTTAGTTGACTGGTCAACAGAAAAGGACCAGTGGTATGCTCACTCCAGAAGTGGTTGCTTCTTCTCGAGAAGAGCTAGTGCGCGAGGGAACATGCCTGTAGAAATCTGGGGTTAGCTGCTTGAATAACAACCATTTTGCGGGGTTGACTTGCTTCGAACTGGACATCTGCCCATCTTCACCGTAAGATTCTTGCCATATGCTTGGTTTCCCGTCCATGGGATCTCTCCATTGTGGACACCCACGCTTGAAATTGTTCCCCAAGGCCTTAGAAGCTTGAAGCCTGTATCCAACGCAGAGCTGTGGCCTACCACCTCGATGACGATGTCCGCACCTCGACCTTCGGTCAGTTCCTTGACCCTTGCTTCGAGCTCTTCTGCCTGTGTCAGATAATTCCAAGGTTCGGCCCCAAGTTCCTTCGCTTTTTCCAGTCTTGAAGGCACACCATCGACTGCGAGCAGGGCCTTGGGCTTATACTCCAAGGCCGCAATGAGGGCGCATAGACCAACTGGACCGCAGCCTATCAAGACAACCACCGCCTCTTCGGCAAAGCTCTGCGACGCCAATGCGTTTTCAGCAGCAAAAAACCCTGTGGGAAAGATGTCGGCCATGAGGCAAAGTTTGAGCTCGTCGATACCGGGGGGAGCTTTGACAACCGTTGAGTCCGCCCAGGGGACCCTCACGTACTCAGCCTGCGCGCCGTCAAGCAGGGGGCAGCCAAAAAGGAGGCACTCTTTGCAACGGGACGAAAATCCTCGGGAGCAATAAAAGCACTCTCCGCAGCTGACGGTAAAAGGGCTGACAATTTTGTCGCCGACCTTGAGGTTCTTCACGTCCGAACCAACCTCGTGTACCGTCCCAGAGAATTCATGGCCCATGATAAACCCTGGTGCAGATGGTTGATGGCCTCGGAAGACATGAAGTTCGCTGTCATTGCCGTCAGGATACAATCTTGGCATGGTGCTGTGCATCATACCTGCCGCACAGAGCCGTGTACCGGACCTTTACGATGACGTCTTTGGCATCCCTGACCGTGGGGACTGGTCTGTTCTGTACTGATATCTGCTTCGGCCCATCGAAGACGACGCACTTCATTGCTGACATATTGTTTGAGGCGCTTCGTATTTGTCGCAAATTTGAAATAATACCTGGGTGTAGATGAACTTTGTTGGTGGCACAATGAACAAGCGTGGCAAATGGGCTGCCACCCACCCTTGTCTTATCTATTCAAAGCCTCGGCGCACGACCAAACGACCCCGCACATCCAGCCGGTTCGCGACCGATGCCTCTTCTGGACAGCCGTGGGCACACACCACACACACTCTTCCGTCGGGGCGGGTCATAGCCTCGGCCGATGGACATGCGGCCCAGCATTGCAGCAGAGGTCCGGAGCAAAGCCGCTCGGACCGGAAATCAATTCCTAATGAACGAACGAACATGAAGCTGCCGTCTTGGATTCATTCCACGAAGGCAATTCTTTCGCTCTCGTCGGACCATAACAATGTAGCCACTCACGCATTGTGATATTCAACTGCGCTATAATACACTGCATGGCAGGTCATGCTCATCGCGCAATGATATTTATCGCATTGTGTTGGCTTGTAGAGAGCCGTCCCATTAGAGTAATAACGTCAATCAAGTAAATAAACAAATGTAGTCAAGGGCCTGGAAGTATATGCAGGAATCTCTGTAAGCTGTTCGCTGCAACCTGTCATATTCAAGAGAAATATTGAAGCGGTCCTCAGTAAAGAATATATTCAGTGGCTTAGTATTGCGCGTTATCCTATTGTTGTAAGGTCGGGGAGTTGGACAAGAGACAGTGAGCAACGGTAAACGCACTGCGCGTCGAATGTTGATCTTCCACATCGTTCTGCAGCGTTTACATGCTTTTAGATAGGATTACCTTCAATTTCGTATTATAACTGCTTGAGGTAAACATTCTTTTGTTGAGAAGGCTTCACTGCTTACGTGAGCCCCGATTCACTACTTGAGCTATACTGAGAGCTCTCAATAGGTACCTTAGGGTTGGTGATACAAGACTTGTGGTGAATTGATATTATCTCTCTGATCCACTGCTAATGGTCTGAATCACCACTTTATATCTGATCCATAAATCATGTGCGCTGTGGATCGCAGGCTACTGAGAGCGGTGAATCTCAGCACCTGGTGATCACCCATATCTGTGCATCACATACGGTGATTATGAACCCAGGCGATCCCCAAATTTGGGTTTAACGGTTTCACATCCCCATGGATCTTGAAAAAGAAACCCAGGCAATGCTGAGTTACATTCTACTGTATGATTGATATAGCACCACACGAATATGACCCCACTGTATAATAAGTGACGTTTGCTTCACATATCAATCCCTAGCAGGTGCAGAGAGTGATACCAGCATGCGAGCTGTCCCAGGTTCTAGTATACAACAACATCACAGACAGTAAGCAACATGGGGGCATCATCAGAACTCTTGTGCTTCCTGATGATGGCCCTGAGAATAACAGTATATGTTTTCTCATGGGGATAGGAAAGAGCATATTGATCTCCCAAAAGGAATTACAGAACGTAATCCTCATGTTTGGCATTAGTGGTAGATCTATGATCTCATAGCTTTATATTTAGTCCACAGCAATTAACCAGCTGCTGCGACAATCATTCAAAATCCCGCTGACTCGACATTTCCCTTGGGCTAAACCTTCAACAACGTAATGTCCATGCCGTCCTTGCCACCCGTGGCCTTTGAAGCATCACCGACGACGAGGTTTTCGTAACCGACCATGTACGTCATGGGGAGCGCCATGAATCTGTTGCAGTCGTCGCTCAAGGCTGCAGCATACTCCTTGCTATTGTAGAAGGCCAGCCAGTCATTCCAAGTCCTAACCCATAGCTGCGCACACCCATCATAGTCCAGAAGCCTTTCTCCCAGGCTTCGAGCTCTCTCCTTCATCTCCGGCGTCTGGTGATGCTATTGCCGTCTCAGCTGTTACTCTTTGCGTGCACATCGCGAAAAAAACGCTTACCTGTGCGTATCGTACAATGTGTTGACGAAAAGCTTGCGTGGCCACAGCGAGATCAGCGTGCACCGTGCTCCAGTGACCAAAGAACGTGTCGTAGTCGATGGAGTCAATCTTCCTGAAGAATACGGAGACCTTGATGCACGGCTGAAGATTGGGCTCAGCATCGTAGTCCAGCTGAGTATGCGTGAAGCTGTGATCAATCTTTTGCCACGGCATATTGGAAAGAACAGGGGGGTGATGGGGCAATGGAGCGAGACGAATGTTTGCAGGGACTTTGTGGCGTATGCGGTCGAGAATCAGGACGAGGTTGATATGGGACCAGAGTTTGGAGACTTTTAAACGATGTCCGAGACGATCATGACACACGTCAGCCATTGAAGGCCTCTACGAAAGGCCTGGCCGGGATTATCATCCAGTGGGGTCCAACCTGTTTGGGTAAACCAGCTGAAAGCACGGCCATCTCTGTAGGTAGGTACTAAGCTAGGTCTGGTCAGAACACAGTCATGAGTCAGGAATAATGTATACCCAGCAGTGGTTGGAGTTAAGGTCGCCGTCAGGAAAGCCTGCAAGTGAATAAAGCTCCTACACACTCTGCGATAGACGCTTTACCAAGTCAAGGTGCAGAACTCTTTTCAGCTCTTTCGGCTTCATTTCCCGGGGCGATGGAGCTCGGTGGGAAGCAGTGGTTCTATTACCTTCCCCAGAATGAGCTGGACGACTATGGGGTTTCCGAATGCGAACACCTGCAAATGCGAGTTCTATATTTAAAACGGTTCACCTTGGGGAGATATCAGGGAAAGAAGTTGTGCTCAGTACCATGACGCACAAGCCACACACGAAGACTTCCATTGTTTAGACATCTGACACAGACACAACCAGTATGACAAGCAAGCAGATAGGCCTGGTTACAGGAGGTGCGTCAGGCATGGGCCTCGAGGTAGCAAAGTCCCTGGTGTCGGATGGATGGATTGTGTACATCCTCGATCTGAACGCGAGTTCGGGGCAGGCGGCCGTCAAAGCGAATCCTCAACTCCAATTCATTCAAGTCGACGTCGCCTCCTGGAAATCTTTGTCCCTGGCGTTTGACGTTGTATTCAAATCACACGGCCGACTAGATTTTGTGTTCGCCAATGCTGGTATTTTGCAGTTGGAAAACTTTTACAGCAAAGACACCTCGCTTCCGCCATCGGAACCACGCCAGCACAGCATCGATATCAATCTCAAAGCAGTTATCAACACGTGTCACCTGGCACGGCACTATTTCCTCGCTTGCGAGCACCCCGCCCCTGGGCCTGCTCTCGTCATGACAGCCAGCATCGCTTCATTTGTCAGTGGCATTATCATTTCCATTCGAAGCCTATTGCGTTGGTGTCACTAACGGTGAAAAGTACGCTCAAGAGTTCAATCCGATCTATACAGCGACCAAAGCGGGAGTCCTGGGATTCATGCGATCGATTGCTACTCCTTATTATAGGGAGGGGATCCGAACGTATGCGATATGCCCGGGTACAGTCCGCACAAACCTGCTTTCCAGCCTTATTTGGGACAAGTTCCCTGAGGAATACGTGACCCCGTTGGAGACCGTCGTGTATGCTGTAAGGACACTCATGGCTGGCGGCAACATGAGGGACACTCGTGGTCGTACTGTGCCCAAAGGCAGAGATTACGGACTGGCAGTCGAGTGTTTCGTCAAGGACATATTCTTTAGGGATCAGATGGAATTCATCAACGATGGAATGAGACAGATTTGTGAAGCTGCAAGTCTCGAAAATCAGCGAGACAATCTTCACCTTCAGCAGTTCTAAGCGCAAGAGAGTAAATAGACATACACGTCCTATGCCCTGCCTGACAAATGCATGGTTCATTCGCGCAGCAATGTGAAAGCACCGTCCCAGCCGTGCGGGGATTTAATGGTCAGACGCCGCTCACATGAGTCAGTCCACACAATTCCGTATGTCCGTCATAGGCGATTAGCCTTTGCCGTGCGCTAGCAAACAACCCCGTCATCGGCAATCACGGGCGACGGACTACACAGTACATCTCCTTTTAGTTCTCCACATCTATATTGCCCTCTGCAGCTCTGTTGTTGATTTGATTTTTTTTCTCACAAGCACCATGATCACCCCATATCCGGGAGAAATGTCTGAAATCGAAGTACGCGAAGGCGACGGCCAGCACGGACGCGTTTGGCTCATCACTGGGTGCTCCTCCGGATTTGGACGCGAACTCGTCAAGGCTGCGACTTCTCGTGGTGACAAGGTTATTGCGACAGCCCGCAAAGTCCGAGACCTCGATTACTGCTTAGGCACTACCAACGCAAAAGTACTTGAGCTTGACGTGACGGCTCCACAGTCCGAACTGGATGCAAAGATTCAGGAGGCTGTCGCGTTATTTGGAAGAATTGACGTTATGGTCAACAATGCCGGCTATGTCCTATCGGGTGTATGGGAGGAACTGAGGTGAGTGATAATAACACCCAAGTCAAGTCAGACTGCATATGTCATTGACCAACCTACCAAAAGCCCGGATCAAGTTCAAGCTCAATTTGATACAAATCTTTTCGGTCCTCTAAATCTTACAAGGGCTGTCTTACCGCACATGCGCGCCAGAAATAGCGGCATGATCTTATTCATGGGCAGCATATCCGGCTGGCATGGGGTAGGCGGAGGGGGGCCCTACAGCGCAACCAAGTTTGCGCTCGAGGGTGAGTACTGCCGCGGCTCAAGCCTTGTTTCTCGATACCACCCTCCCAGAGAGCAGATCGTTGACGAATTTTAGGGGCTGTGGAGTGCTTAGCCAAGGAGACAAAATCATTCCATATTCGCGTTCATCTACTGGTCATTGGTCAGTTCCGAACGAGCATACTAGATGTCACTAAGAAAAAGGCCGAGCTGGATCCCAATCATGGAGAGGAATGCTATGCTCCCGTCAAAGCTGACATGGCGAGAATACATGCTGCAACCGCTGGAGCTCAGCCGGGAAACCCCGTACTCGCTGCTGAGAAGATTGTTGAGCTTGCCACATGGAATCACCATCCAGGAAAACTGATTAGAGACGAGCTCCCTCTACGGATTCCCTTGGGCTCGGATGCGGTGCAAATCATGAGGATGAAATGCGAGAACACCCTGAAGGATTTGGAGCAGTGGGAGGGTTTTGCTCACTCTACGGACTTCGAGGATAAGCCTGCGGTTCCGGCATACTTGAGATGATAGAAAACCACTATCAATTAGATATCTTTTCCAAGGTGTTCCGGCTCAAAGTGGTAACAGTCTTCCCTCACAAGAGATCACAACTAACGCATTGCCCATGCAGTAGAGCCAATCTGTAGGGTTGAGACTAGGCCGTGTTATCGCCTACTGAATTCCAACATATGTTCATGACGTACATGTTTCTTCCTTCACAGACGGGCATGGTATCGATTTTTGGGGGGTTAAAACTATACAGCATTGCAATCTGCCTACAAACTACTACTTCTAACCCTGATCCAGATCCTGAAGTTGATTTTTGTCCGCAAGAACTATGCTAGGGAGCCCTGAGACTGGTTGATGAATTCTTTGCTGAACGGGTAATCAGTGTAACCGACAGTAGACATGGGGGTATAGAAGGTGTCCCGGTTGTACTTGTTGAGCTCCAATCCCGTCTTTATTCTGAAGGGAAGGTCAGGTGTTGAGATGAAGAACCTGCCGAAGCCAACCACAATATCCTTGTCCGGGAAGTCCTCGTCTACCAGTCTTCGGGCGGTCTGAGGAGTGTAGCCACCGGCGATAAGAAGCGGGCCCTCTCGTGCCTCAACAGCGAATGCGAGTGAGTCGGCAGCCTCGACATCGAGATTACCAGCGATCCTGGACTCAACAAGGTGGATATAGGCTAGTTTGAGTGGGTTCAGTTTCTTGATGATGTCTGTGAACTGAGGAATAGGGTTCTTCATCTTCATGGCATTGAAGGTGCTCCAGGGACTGAAGCGAATCCCAGTCCGCTCAGGCCCGACAGCGTCGCAAACAGCCTGAACCATCTCGAGAGCGAAGCGGGAACGATTGTCGACGCTACCTCCATAAGTATCTGTTCGGTTGTTTGCGGTATCTTGGAGGAACTGATCAATGAGATAGCCATTGGCACCATGAAGTTCGACGGCATCAAACCCGGCTCGCATGGCGTTCTTTGCAGCCTGCGCGTACTGCTGTGCCGTAGACTTGATTTCCTCCAACGTGAGGGGGGCTGGTGCCGGACGATCGGCGTCAACGGCAATATTGCCTGAGCTTCGGAACATGATCTCTTCCTTCTCAGACACGTCCACGCTGGCCGTCCGACCCAGAGCCCACAGCTGGCACACAATGAAAGATCCCTTGTCATGAACAGCATCTGTCACCTTGCGCCAGGCTTCGACCTGCTCCTCGTTGTAGATTCCAGGGACATTGGCGTAACCGCCGTGTTCAGGTGCGATGAAAGTTCCTTCAGACACAAGAAGAGTACCAGGTGTCGATGCTCTCTGACCGTAGTACTGTTCAAAGCTTGGCATGGGGATATGGTTTTCTGTGGCACGGAACCTCGTCAGAGGGCACATGGCCAGCCGTTGCTCAAGCTTCATGTTTCCCACCGTGACGGGTTGGAAGAGCTTCGATTCGCCCATAATTTGGATCACGTTGGGGGGATGCTCCGAGAATGTTGACGTTGTGTAATTTTGGTTTGTAGAAGAAGATGGGCTTGGGGTCGGATTAGTCGTCGCTTTCAATTTGCGAAAATGGTGTCGCAAGCGTGGCCCCGACACACACATTTAACGAATCCAGAAGAGCCATGATCTGCGATGTCATGAAAGTATCTTGGCCACTTGGGTCGTTTTTCGCGGCGAATTCCTGTTCTGGAATTTCTCCGATTTCAACTCATTAGCGGTGCATATGTGCTAGTTCGCAATGAGACCGAGGCCGACGTCAAGACGAACCATTTGCATCCCCATCGACCTCCAGGCTACAAGCTGAGCCATTAGTCATGGCTCACTGGAGCTGGTGACTTGGCTTGGTGTCATGACACATGTTCGTCAGTGCGTTTCCCGGTCGGGATTTCGATCCCGACGGCGGTGGATTGCGGCTGTCTGGCACCGATCTTTCTACCAGCTGAAGGTCGAGTCAGATCCGAATGAGGGTCCTCGCCTAGGGGTCGCAAGAGTCTGGGGAGGAGGATTGTCTGGGGAAAGGCGGGGAGCTTGTACCAGCAATTTAAAGGCAGTTTCCGAGAAAATGGCTGTCGGCTCGTGCTACGGCGTTACTTTACCTGGCTGTGTGTAAACACTTCAAAACCATAAGACGGCCCAGAATCCAATCGCTTATCGGCATGTTCATCATTCAACACCTTCAGCTTCAACGAACAAATAATCGCTGCATTGTTCCATAATCGACGAATTGTCAACTTCACGACAGGCGTATCAACGTCCCTGAAATAATGGTCGAATTTCTGAAGAAGCGAATCAGAGGCAAGGTCATCAAACGAGTCCTCTCGACCAGCTGTGCGATTGTAAGGCAGCGCACACCAGCCCCTTGAGTCTTGAGCAATGCAATAACTTGCTAAAACAAACATAGTCATTCTGCCTCTATGGATATGACGCCGGTGTTCTTGGCGGCGTCCAAGAGACGAAACCGTTCCTGGACGCTATGGGGGTAGGCTCACAAGGTTCCCAGGCGAAGCGTGCGATTGACAGATGACTAAGCATGAAACAGAATCCTACAGGCACCTATGTGATTCCTATGATCGCCTCAGCGTACACCCTTGCTGCGACAGTCTGCTCTCTTGCCGTGACAGTCATTGGCATGCCGCTTGGGCGACGCATGTGCATTCTTCTGGGAAACCTGCTCGTCGTCATCGGTGGTAGCCTCCAGGCATCAGCATGGTCTGTTCCTCATATGATTGTTGGGCGCATCTTTTGCGTAAGTCTCTCTTTTCGAGATACCGAGGATGATCGCTTACTTAAACCGACTATCAGGGATTCGGCATTGGTGTAAGTTCAAATAACGACTGATAAGACAAGTACTGACAGTCTCCAGTTTATATCCTGCTCTATTCCGACATACCAAGCTGAGATGAGCACAAAGAATACAGAACGTGGACCGGATGTGGCTGTTACTTGCGTCTTTCTCGTTTCTGGAGCTGCCATCGCATACTGGGTTGACTTCGGCTTCACCCGCATGACCAACCAGATTTCTTGGGTAAGGAACTATTTACCCAGGGTTCTATTAGTGCCCGACATAAGGCTGATTGCATCAAGCGAGTTCCTATTGGCTTACAAGTCATTTTTGCCCTCTGTGCAGGAGGGCTGGTTTTGCTGCTCCCAGATACACCTCGCTGGTACTACGCGAGAGGTCGAATCAATGAAGGCGACGAAACCATTGGAAGATTACTTGATGCCCCTATTGACGATCCTCGGGTCCTGGAGATCAAACACTCTATCCTCGCAAGTATCGCCCTTGAAGAAAGCTCTCCTGAGCGCGGCTTCCAGATCACGGATCTTTTATGGGACCGCAGCGACTTGCGAGTTGGTCGGAGAATCCGCATCTCGTTCCTAATTCTGGCCATTCAACAAATGATGGGTGAGTATGCGTGAAACCACCAAGAACAGTTGAGAAACTAACTTCCGCCGTTTGAACAGGTATCAATCTATCAGTGTACTACAGTACGGTGATTTTCCGCCAAGTTGGCCTCTCGCAGTTCATGGCCCAGCTTTTGGCTGCTTTGATGAACACCCTCTTTGCTGCTGGCACGATTCCGCTTGTCTACACGATAGAGAAGTTTGGCCGCCGCAACATTATGATGTATTCAGCCGTCGTCCTCACGATGTGCATGGTCGTTTTTGTGGCTATGATTGGACTTCCAAATCCCACCGGTGCGACTCAATGGACAGCAGTTGGCGCCATATTCATTTACAATACAGTATTTGGATATGGGTGGATCGGCGTGTGCTGGCTTTACGGACCAGAGGTATGGCATCACTTTCCGGCTATGCCGACTGAACCAATACACTAACACATATAGATTGCACCTCTTAAACTGCGTCATGCTGGGGCTGCGGCTGGTGCTTTCGGCGAGTGGCTTTTCTCTTTCATAACCGTGTTTGCTGGCGGCATCGCCCTCCAGAATGTCGGTTGGAAGATCTGGATCTGGATGGCTCTTTCTTGCTTCTTGGCCATTTTCTTTGTGTACTTCATGTGTCCCGAGGTACGTTATCTCAAGTCACTATGGCGTTGACAATCAATTGCTAACGGGCTCCCAGACGTCCGGCAAATCATTGGAGGAGATCGACTTGCTCTTTGCGAAGGACGACGTCAAGCAAAGTCTCCTGGCCCGCCAAGTCTTGTCACAGAGAAAACCGGACGAGAAGGGTACGGAGTCACCGATCTGTATAGAGTCTGCCTAAGTTGCACACAGGGTATCATGCAGCTGAATTTCTAGTGAAACATTACCAATGACTACTTCTTCCAGCTCAGAGAGGGTATCAGAGTGAGTTAGCAAGCAGAGCGATGAGGTCTTGGCTCATCACTGCCAGGTGGTCGGTCAAGTGCAAGATGGAGGAACGTCTGAACTCTGGCGCTCCGCAGCTCTTAATGTATGCCTCCATGGCCTCGTACCCTGAGAATATCCTCCCAAGCCTCATTTCTTAGGTCAAGTCGCAGATGCCCCATCGTGCACATAACGATCATCCCAACCAAAGTTGTCATGGCCCTGCACCGCGTTAAGCCGCCTACTAAATATTGGAATAAAGTGCTGACTGTCGCCAACCAATGCCACAAGCTCGGCTTTTCTGCTCTTCAATTCATTTGAATGCCGTCTACAGATCAAAGATCGTACTAAAGCCCTTGTGAGAGGGAAGGAGGGGCCACAGCGCACGGGTTGCTGGAGGTTAGGCATTGTGGGCCATGTGGCTCTATGCGATTGCTTCCATCAGTGCAATGCGACGAGTCGACGCTTTCTAATAACTCAACGAGCACAAGATCATACGTCCTTCGATACACGAATTAATGATCAAATTCATGGTTTAAATATGCGTTAAGTGCCTAGCCTAGCATAAATGGACATCGTTTAGAGCGAACTCATCCAATCAGTATGATTCTTTCATCAGAGAATTCCAAGACTTCACTCATTCAGGAGTAGTTGAGAAAAGCGCTGCAATGTTCCTGAACCCTGATGCAGCACGATCTGTGGCCGCCCCGCCATATCATACAGTAGACTGGGTTGCTTGAGAGTTGGTCGCAACGTGGTGTTTCAAATAAAGAAACGGATAGTTCCTCGCTCGATTGCGCATTGAAAAATTGCATACCGGCGAAAAGTATGATTTTAAGAATGGCCGGAAACCTAATTCCGCTACATGTTCCCCCCGAGTGATGAGTCGGGTTTCAGTCCCGGGCCCAATCGCCTTAACTAACGTGAAATCCCCCGTACCCGAGCCGAGGGCCTGGATGATATCTGTCAGCCGAGCTATCATCATGAATATAGACACTTCGGACTACCGTACTCGAAAACGAGCTCCGAAAGCCTGCCTTAAGTGCCGAAGCAGAAAGGTTCGGTGCGATGTGACAAGGACGGGTCAACCATGTACCAATTGCCGACTGGACGACAGAGACTGCGCCGTAATCCCTAGAGTCAAAGTTCGGTATGAAACGTATGTTCGTTTAACTACCTCGCTAATTGTCCTGGACAGACATCGTCACCCTTCTGAAGCTCCCAAAGAAAGCGCCGGTCAAGAGGGTGATCGGTTACAACCAAATATCAACAGTCCGTGTGGTTTGGATGACTTGACAACGGGAGAGTCCGTAGAAACGTGGAAGGACGTGGATGCTACCAGGGCACCTGACAAGGATCAGTCCCGAATCAGATGGTTAGGTGACCTAATCAATTTCAAACTTAATCAGCGCTAACATTTCAGTCTTCCAACACACGTCAACAACTGGGATGATGTGGGCAGCTCAGGAATCCGCAAGGGTGACCTTCGCTTCCTTGAAAAGCAAGGCTGCTTCCGCTTGCCCTCGACCATCATCTTCAATGAATTCATCAACAAATACTTTCTCCATGTACACCCAATGCTCCCTATTTTACATGAGCACAAACTTTGGGCTCGGGGAGAATCTGTTGGTGTTTCGGATAGTTCTCATCTGTTAAAGAAGATCCCTATGGTTCTCGTCCAGGCCATGCTATTTGCTGCCTGTCCAGTGCGTCAAGCTCGGGTTTTCCTAGTTCCAATTTGATCAGGCTGACTGACTATGACACAGTTCGTATCGTATCACACGATAAGAAGCCTAGGCTATGTAGATATAGTCGAGGCTGAAGGTTCACTGTATGCTCGGACAAAGGTGTTAAATTCTGTATACCTCCATCAAAAGTACAGAGTTGCTGACAGACTACTGTCTCCTAGCTGCTGCATGACTTCGATGTCAGCTCAAATGATGTCGTAATGGCTCAAGCGGCACTGCTATTGACATACTGGGCCTCGGCAGTGTCAGGGCAACGTGAGCAGCCCAACAGCAGATGGCTTCGGACTGCTGTTAATCATGCCAAAAAGGCCGGCGCCCATGAATATGCATGCCAAGATGCGCTTGACTGTCCAGAACGGCAAAATGAGGCCAAACGGCTATGGTGGGGTTGTGTAATTCGTGACCGCATCATGTCACTCTGCGTTCGACGCAGCATTAACATAACAAGAGACGATTTCGATTTTGGCAGCCAGCCGCGTCTTAGCATCGAAGACTTTCAAGACGAACTTCACGCATCGCGGGTCTACAACACTCATGTCAAGCGGCCGTTGGTCCGGACAGTATTGTTGCTGGTGGATCTTTGTGTTGCACTCACGGAGGTCTTGAGCCTCGTATACCCTCAAACCCGCCCTGAAAATGGGGTTTCAAGGACCAGCCAATGTGAAATGGATTCATTAATCGCTGCACACAAAGTCTTGGAAGAGTGGCACAAGAGAGCTTTGGTGACCGAAGCAGCTGGGTCACGCACTTCGTCAAAGTCTGGCACTACTAGCCAAAGTATTGTAACAGCAGATTCTCCGTTCAGAGATCTTCTGTGGATGTACTATCAGTAAGCCGGCATTTCAATCCATGTTCGAGGAGCCTAAGCTCATTGACTCACTCTCATACTTTAGTTCTGCTAACATCGCCGTCTACAACTATGACATACTCATGTCCGCTCCATCGATGTCTACATTGTTCGGCCGTAAGCCTAACGCAAGGTGTGCATTAATTGAAGCACAACTCAGACTTTCAGAGGAAATGAGAGCCATTACGAGCATCATCGGCAGACATCTCGATCTTAAGCTTTCGAGAGGCTTCCCAAGTGCCATCGTTGGTTGCGCAGCTTTACCCCTCGCCTTACATATCCTCGGGTCCAAGCTTGAAAGTATTGGCGTCGCGCCAGATTTACCACTATGGCCACAGGACAGCCATGGTCAGGAGAGACTTGATATCTTGCTGAGTGTCATGAAGGAATGCCATGAAAGATATGAGGGAGTTGAGTGGATATCCCAGGCGATACAAAGCTTCTTGGTCGATGCCGATCTGTCAACTACATCGTTCCCTCAAGAATATCTACACCAACCCGAAAAGTCCGGGGCTATTCCTTCGGGCAGTTCGATTGCCAAACTAACACTTTACCTCAGGCTGACGTTCACAATCGATATGAGTCTTAGTCAGGGGCGGTTTCCTTTGGAACACGATTTCCCACATGAACTCAGACGACGTACTAGCCTTTCTGGCTCATCTGACATAGGTAGAGAGGTTCGGTTGACAGCAGAAGCGAGTGGGAGTCATCTAATCCAGACATTCTGCGACCCGCCACCAGAATCTCTCAGTGGGTGGGTTGAAAACGACAGATCCTTGTACTTTCTCTATGAGGTCGGACTAGGCCAACGCCTGGGAATTTGATAGTCCAGGCACCTTGAAACTACTGGTTATATCAAACATGGCTATCCGATACCATTGAGATCTCTTAGTTGCATCATTGTCATGCTCGATACTTTGTCGCCTGATCCCACAACCTTGATGTTGCCAGGCAAGTGAAATTGGGGTGTATGGCCAGGCCTTCCGGCGGCCGGCCATTTGAAGAACAGATTGCTTTCTGTCATACCTACGCTTTCATCGGATGAAAATCAAGCCTAATTGGTCACGAACTATTAATTCCTCGTGCGAAGAAGTATTCTTAACTAAAACAGGTACCTGCATAGGCTTATTCCCTTGTGGAATTACGATGGACATGGCTTCGAAGCGCAAGAGGCTATGAAATTGCCATGTGAACTACTGTTAGTGACGGAAATTTGTGCCATACATTCATTCAGTGACAATCTTCTTGCCTCATGGGTGTACCGCTCTATTGCTGAAACCAGTCTTGAGCTTGTGGAATCAGCAGACACATTGCGAGGGATGGTAATTGTGCTGAAGGTCTCATTGCAATGGGAGATTTGTACCTTTCTTCCATGACTAAATTTAACAAGGAACACTTTTATCGTTATTATAAACCAATCAATGTTGAGATTCAAATCCTAGCAAAGTCCTGTTCATTTTATACTGGGCTCCAGAACTTCTCAGATACTGGAGCTGGCCCTCAATATTTGAGGTTTATCAACACTGTCTTCGGCTCAGTAAATGCCCTAAGCGCATATTCGCCCATTTCTCTTCCGATCCCACTCTGTTTTGATCCACCAAATGGTGTCGAGCAATGGATAATGCTGATACAGTTGATGCCGACTACTCCTGAATCGAACAGCGTAGCTAAGCGAAGAGCCCTATTGATATCCTGGGTAAAAACGCCAGCCATAAGTCCATAGATGCTGTCGTTTGACTTTTGAATGACTTCATCCTCTGTTTCAAATTTATTGATGACAGCAACGGGGCCAAAGATCTCATCCTTGTATATAGACGCTCCCGGTTTCGTATTGGCGAACAATGTTGGTTGAATAAAATATCCCTGGGACATGATTTAGCAACCTCCTCTTGGTTTCCTTCTGTGGTAGTCTTATTCGAGGAGAGGACTTTTCGGTTACATACCTTGGATCCTACAGCAGCTCCGCCAACAATCAAGTCACCCTCCCTTTTTGACTGAGCATTATGAATGAACGTCAAAATCCGATCGTACTGCGCCTTATCTACAACAGGCCCAATCTGAATTCCCTCTTGGTTGGGATCACCCATGACATGCAGTTTATCTCTCAAAGCCTTCGAGTATGCATCGACGAATCTGTCATAGATGCCAGATTGTACATAAATACGGGTGGCGGCGAAGCAGATCTGCCCACTGTTGGATGTCAAGGCGTTTACGGTCCTACTCATAGTTTGTTAGCGATGCATCGCAATACAGGCTTCAGAAGGGGATCACATGCCACTCGACAGCGTTCTGTATGTTGGCATCATCAAAGACGACCGCTGGGCTTTTACCACCCAGCTCAAGCGTGACTCTTTTGAGGTTGCTGCTTGCCGCTAGTGATTGGACGGCTTTTCCAGTGGGAACACTGCCCGTGAAGCTCACCTTGGCAACATTCATGTGCGAAGCCAAGAGTGCGCCAGTACTTCCGTCGCCGCCGAGAACTTGAAAGACGCCGGGCGGAAAGCCTGCTTCGAGCACAAGTTTGCCGAGAGCTGCTGCGGCGAAGGGTGTCTTCTCACTGGGCTTCAGGATGAACACGTTGCCTGTTGCCAGAGCTGGAGCAGCCTTCAGCCCCATGGAGGCGATGGGTCCATTCCAGGGAATTATGCTTACAAGGCCGTTAGTAGAAGCGAAGAAAAATAAATTCAAATCGGCAATCTTACCCAGCGACAACACCCAGTGGTTCATTATGAACGACTTTGTAAAAGCCGTCGTCAGCCGGGAAGTGTTGGCCACTCTGCTTGTCCGTCCAACCGGCAAAATAGCGAAAACAGGTGATCGCAGTATCAATCTCACCCTTTCCGAAAGGTAAGCGAGGTGCACCGAGGGTGAGTCTGGTGAGGCTAGCCAAGTATGGCTCGTTTGCTTCTAGAATGTCCGCAAACTTGAGCAGTATAGCTTGACGCTCCTGGCCCGTCATGGACCTCCATGGCGAACCAGGCTTGAATGCTTCCTGCCCTGCCTTGACAGCCGCGTCGACATCCTCTCGGCCCGCGACTGGGACATGGTCGCTGACAAGCTCACCAGTGGCCGGGTTGGTGACTGATAGCCTGACTTCTCTTAGTCACCGTAGGATGAGATCTGTTGCGATGAAAGAAATGATTGGCAGTCTCACCGGGTGGTGCTCTGAGGTTTTATATACTATTGCATGATCAGTAGTTGCATGTATTACATTTGTGAGGACAACCTACGTTGTTGTTGATGAACAATTCTGTGAGGTGGCGCTCAATCAGCGGTGACATGATGTCGATGTGCAAGTGAAAGTCAAAACTTGATTGAGGTTTACAGCGATGAGACCGGAGCAGTTGCAAGACAATTTCTACGACCAAATGTACGTTTACATATACTAGAGTAGCGATCTAGATACCCTGATGATTTCCGGACTTGATAGATTGTGGACGAGACCTCCTCAACGAAGCAGCTCGCGTGTTGTCGCCCCTCGCCTCCCTGAGTCATGGCAATCCCACTGGTTCTCTCCTCCGTATTCCCTAGGCGATGCTCCCTTCAGGCGGATCCACACCATGTCTGACATGGAGGCCCACAGCTTGCTTCAACACATGTTTGTCAGCCTCTGTGACCTTGGTGTCGTTTTCCAGCGAATGTTGAACACTCATGACACTTTGCTGCCATGACTCTTGTGGTTGACGCGTGATCTCCGACCCATCTCCTACATCTACTATGAATGCCCCGTGTCATGACAGCGACTTGGACTACTCTCGATACTACGCGTAGGCCACCTGAGATGTGATTCGGAGCCAAACCGAATGCGGAATCGCTTGACCGGACGCGACACCACGCACACCCCAGAAGCCCGATACCTCTGAGCTGCGACTCGGCCCGATCCTGAGGGTCACTCCCTGACACAATCTCTTGCATGCCGGCCTCCTACCCTTGGTCATGTCATTTCCTATCCACTTTGCTCGACATTTCCGCAATTTTCATGCAGACAACCATCATGGCCGAGGCCGGAGAATTCATTACAGTGGCCACCAGTCCGCCTTCCACTTCAGCCAAGCCTCAACGGAGGTCCCGGGCCGTGTCCAACCTGACGCGACAGCAAGTCCAACACAAACGAGATCAGGATCGTAGGGCGCAACGCGCACTCCGGGAAAGAAACAAGACCCGCGTCGAATCTCTCGAAAGCACAATCACTTGCCTGAAATCTACTCATGCTGAAGAGATTGCCGCTCAAGAGAGAGCCATCAAAAATTTGAACGATGAGGTTAGACAATTGAGGCAGCAGATTCAACAATTGTCAGCGTCTGGAACTGCGACCAGCACAGGGTTGCACGCTTCTGTAACGCCCTCAGCTTCGTGGACGTCCCCTTCAGAGGACTTACCCGTCGTCGAAGATGAGGACGGACGATTGCCGTGGCAGCCCGGCTGGTTCGCCATGCCAGATGTCCTCCCCCGGGCACCTCAGGTAGGAAAGAGGATCGGTGATCCCGGCATACAGACTTCTCCCGATACCTGCCTTTCACGGAACGAAAATGCGGGTTCTGAAGATGAGGAATCATCTAACGCTGCATCCACATCTTGCAGGCAGGAGAGCGTGGCTCTTGCAGTACCCTTTTCAGCGCACACCCTCAAAGGGTTGACGACGAGGCAATCCGGCCCCTCGGTATCAGACGCTGCATGTCAGACGGAGCTGGCTACAACCATATGCACAGCCCTTCCACGCCATTTACCGCCAAGCACGCCCTTAGACCACATTCTCCTTGGCTTTCTCCGTTTTCATTCTCACCCGACTTCCACAGATGCCGCACAACCTCTCATGGGAGGTTCGGATGTGTCGCTGAAGGCTTACCTCCACCCTGAGCTCTCTGGCAGCATCGATCCAATCAGCAGGCTTATGAACGAGGTTCTGTCCACGTTTGCCCACGTCCGAGCACCGGAAAAGATTTCCTTCATGTATGTCATGCATCGAACAATGCGAGTAAGTCCGAGACCCTTGGCCTCTGACGCGTTCTTTTCATGACTGATAGCCGTGCGCAGTGGCAAGTCTACCCTGCGAAGTCCACTTTCGCCGATCTACCACGCTGGCTCCGACCTACGGCAACCCAGATTACGGTACCGCATGATGCTTGGATAGATAACATACCATGGTAAGCATTTCATACAAACTTGACCGACTCGAAGCCTGACGCAGCAGGCCTGGGGTTCGCGATATGCTGATCGAGAGCCCCAACAAATATCCGTTTTCTGTGTTTTCCAGTGTCTACTCCCAATGCGTCACAGTCAACTGGCCATACGATGTCGAAGACATAATTTCGGAACAAGGCCATGATTTGATACCCAACAAAATCTTCGAAAAGCACATTCAGCGCCTCGGCAATTGGACAGTATCACGAGATTTTGAGGAACTTTATCCCGAGATGGTCCGTGCAATATACTCACGAGACTGAGCTACCCGATCATGCTCTGGGTTAATATGAATGAAAGCGTGTGGAGTTGAATTAATGTGACCGCTTACTGCGAAGATGATCAGCAGATCATATCGCGAGATCGCCCAATGACTAAGTGATATCGACAGTGCTTCACCAGTCACCTGAGCAGCCGACTCCTCATGCCCTCGATGTTCGGTTCTATCCCAACTGCTCAACCCTGACCAGACCCACGCCTAGCCGGTGGACTTAGTCCACTGGCCTAGTGTTGCGTTGCATGGCGCGTTGGGGCTGACGTTACGCCCGCGCCAATATGCTCGTCGTTGTCATGAGTAAGAACGAGGCTTGTGGTCAGTCAAGACATGAGTCAGGCTAGGAGATCCCCAACATACCACATGCTTCTAAGGCATCACGACAATCTACGAGGTAGTTCTTGAAACCCGAAACGCGGGGTATTCAAGACTGCCTTAGGCTTCGGGTTCTTTTAGACTGTGGGGAAACTAGTGGACAGCTCCCCAGACGAATCGTCCTGAAGTACCTGGGTATCTGGGTTCAGAGCGACGTCGAGGATGCCTCAGCAAACGAGCTAAATAAGAGAGTTCGCGGTTTCCAAAGCACCCCAAATCAACTCAATTCTCTATCTTGAATACTCTGCCTATCATTTGGTCGTCTGTATTGTCTTTACCCTGACATCGACCCCAAAACCGCAGACAGCACCCTTGAAACGTACCCCTTCCTCCTCCAGATTCACACGTCACCATGGGTTCTCTTCCAACTGAGACGATGCTGGCAGCACAATATAACACGGTACGTCCATAGAAGTCCTGCATCTTAACAACCACGCAAGTGCCTTGCCCTAACATAACTGGTGCAGGCTAAAAATAAGGTGGAGGTCAACGAGGTTCCGATTCCAAGATGTAAGGACAACGAAATCTTGATGAAAACAGCTTGCGCCACATTGTGCCATTCGGATCTTGTAGGTACTTTTCTATAATTGAGGCTTTGTTTCCGTATGGGCGCCAAGACACGATGGACTTCATCTCGTTCGTCGGCGCATAACTCACGATATCGTCAACCTTGCAGATGCTCTTTTGGGGGCACACGGCCGAGAAGCCCCCAACGAATACGATGACCATCGGACACGAGAACACCGGCACCATCGTAGCAATGGGAAAAAATGTTCGGGGGTTCGAAATCGGCGACAAAGTCGGATGCCTTGGTTGCAGTTCTGCGTGCTGTAGGTGTGAGACCCGCACAATTAGATCGCATCAGACCTGACCTCGGCCTTTGTAGACGAATGCGAGGGTTGCCAAGTCCACAACCTCTTCTGCGACAAGGGTACCCAAAGGCTACACGGATTTCAAACCGCAGGCCATTTTGCAGAATATTCTGTCACAGATTATCGAAATGCTATGGCGTTGCCTGACGGAATGGATATGATCACCGCCGCGCCACTCTTCTGCGCTGGTATCACGGGTAAGATGCCTGCTCGATGCTCTTCCAAGTGACGATGAGTGTGAAGGGAGAAACTTAATTGACGATCAATACTCAGCGTATCACTGCGTCAAAGGTTGCAACCTCGTCCGAGGTCAATGGATCGCGATCATCGGCTGCGGCGGTCTGGGCCACTTGGGTATGTCATCTCCAGCGTCAAACGAGCGCTTTCAAAGAGAATTCTGACGCTCTGTCCGAATAAAAGCTGTACAGTACGCCAAAGCAATGGGGCTCAAGGTTATCGGGCTGGACATTTCCGATGCACAACTTGAAGATGCGAAAGCCCTGGGTGCCGATGCTACCTATAACACCAAAACCGACATTGAGTACGAGGCGAAGATTAAGAAGCTCACGGAAGGCGGATGTCATGCAGCTGCTGTTTTCAGCGCCTCTCACGTTGCTTATGGCGATGCTCCTAGAACACTACGGTAGGTCTCTATACAATCTTGCACCATCGAGATAAATCAATTGTTGGTTAACGGAATTACGCACCCGTCTAGCATTAATGGATTGCTCATGGTTGCCGGTATACCTAAAAGCGAGCTCTCCATCTCAGCCCTCGACATTCTTTTGGGAAAATTTCGCATTGCGGGCAAAAGCAGTGGAATTCCACAAAACATGCCAGAGGCTATTCACTTCAGTCATAAGCATGGCATCAAGTCCCATGTAGTGGTTTACCACGACATTAATGACATCCAAAGCATGATTGACACAATGGAGGCAGGGAAAACAGCTGGAAGGCTCGGCATTGTTTTTGATTAGTACTCATATACTTCTGAACTCGATCCTGCTTCCAGATATAATGATGGCAGGCAATTATTTAACGCTTCTCAGCAATGCTTCCCAGCGTTCGATGGTGCGAATTCGTATTGCGGTTAATGACTGGACGGTGTTGGCCTCTGGGATGAGTGCGGCCCCGAACCTCGGACACTGAATTTCGGTCGGGGGCCAGCCGCAGCAGTGCCTGGATGTGAATTCAGGCCCGCCGAACAACCTGTCGGTTGTGCCTCCAATTGTCGCCACGCCGCACTGCATTGCCTCTTTCTTGACATCTTCGCCGGGGGCGGGGCTATGCTGTTGAGATGCGGGATTACGCTTTATCTTGGCTTTGCTGATCATGTCGCTAAAGGTGTCACATAGGGTCTTCCTCCACCCACAGACCTTCGGGCTTCGCGACCTGCGGACTCCGCTTTCGAGGCCCAGCAATCGGCACCAATGCACCGCTCGCCCGCCCTCGATTCTTGGAGCCGTTTTGGGTCGGCGATTTGTTGTTCAAGATGTCTTTGATCGTCTGCCTTGAATCTGATATTTATTGACGCTCTCCCAATGTTGGATTCATCTGCCATTGTAATGCTGCATCCAGTTCAAACTTTGATCCACACCGCTCAGATCGTGCATCGCATTGGCATACCTATTCTCGGACACAACATTACAGCCTGAACATCATGACTTCTAGTCTCGTAGATGAGGGTAAAAAATACGCCCTCAATGCGGCTAAGAAGGCTGTGAAAGACATCACGGGTAGTAATTCAAAGAAGAAGGCAGACAAGCCCCTTGGCGATAAGGACGATCCTGTGGACGGTCTTGTCCGCGTAGCCGCCACTGTTGTCGGCTTCACATCAGAAGCAATTCAATATCGAAAAGACAAGAAGCTTCAAAAGACCGTCAATTCAAACAGTCAAGTGAGCCCATCCACCATCGAATTACTGGAGATGAAAGCAGACGTCTCGGGCCTGAGCAATGATGGCGCGCCCGCGTTGCCAGGGCCTACGTCATCAACGCTGGATCCGAGTGAGAGTCACTGGCGGAGGGATGAAGAATCACAAACAACACAAAACGCAGCTCATTTCAAGAGCGAGGCTACATTGGTCGACAGGAGCCAGCCTGCGAGCCAGCCGACTGTCAATGGGACGATACAAAGTGAACAAGACGCCGGCCCGTCCACGAAGGAATCAAACGATCTAGCGATCGCATTTCTCAAGCGACATCCATATGAGGGCGGTGATACTACAGACGAGCGAATGGCGTCCGCAGTGGTGTTGCCGCAGAGACGTCCCAAGAACAGAGCGCGCGGATTCGTAAGAGCGTACGCACCAGTTCTCAACACCGCAGGCATCGATCAAGCGACCTTTCTCGACTTTGTTGACACATTCAATCAATCGCTTGAGCCAAACCCATATCTGAATGTCATCAACCTCGCTGGCTTTGCAGGCGAGGCTGCGCCTGATCCATTTTCCCTACTCATCGGGTTGGCCGTGGACGTGGGCACATATGCTCTCCTCGAGGCCGACAGCCGCAACCGGTCGTCTAGGTTCCTTGATCGCATCAACGCTGGTTTCTTCATGCCCCGAGGCCTTGCATGCTTTTGCGCCACCTGGAGGTCCGACGCAGAGAGCCAGGAGAAGCTGGTCACAGCTGTTGACTTTGAAGGCCAGACGTTCGAGGCGCCTACGGAGACAGACTTCATACAGCAAGCGAGGAAGGCGATGCTGCAGAAGTCCTCGAGAGACGATATGGTGAACAAACTCCAGCAGCAAATCCAGGACCGCATGAAGCCTTGCCGGGGGGCATTCAATTGGCCCGAGCCCGCACCACTCATATTTCCCTCGGCCGACGAAACAAAAGCTGTCATGTGCACTAAGCCTGACGGAAAGCCGAAGGGCGGATTCGATCGTGGAGAGATTTGGGCCGACAACTTCTCTGATAGGCGCGCGCAGGCCAAGTGGATGCAGAAGAATCCCGGCTTCAATGTTGCTGCATCAATGCCGAAACCAGAGTTCAAATCTCGATATGCAGACCCAAATCACCCAGCTTCGAGTGGGGACATCGTTGCGTTTATAACCGCCGGCAAATGGTCTACCAGAGGACAGGTAACGGCTGCAGGACCTGTCCTCATTCCAGCAAGTCAGGATTCCGATGGGGAACAGCAAAAGTCTGGATCTGGAGAAGAACGGGAGACGAAAATGGCAGCCATAGATGAGCATGAAGAAGAGACTGAGAAAGACCGAAACAAAAGGCTCAAAAAAGAGGAGAAGGAGAGGAAGAAACAGCTGAAGAAGGAGTTGGAGCTAGAGAAAAAAAGGGCGAAGGAGAGCGGCAGTAAATATTCCGGCAATGGATTCAAAAGTCTTTTTCAAAAGGTACGCGTCAGTCAATTATGGACTAAGTTATGCATTCAAACTGATCTCAGATTCAGGATGTTCTTTATCTGATCATCATCGACATTCGACCAAACCCTGAAAACAGCTGTTAGTACGACACGTTTGTTGAAAGTTCGTGGCATGGGAACTTGGAGGGTTTTCGGCTCACACTAGAATGAGGGGTACCGGAACATACGGATCACAAGAGATGAATGATAGCAAACCTCTGATCTGAGCAAACTGCGTTTTTGGCAGTCGTTCTTCCTCGATCTTTTTGTATCGCTTTTATGGTCTCAGAATGCCATCTCGTCCGACGGTATTCACTGATGGCGCTCGCTTAATATAAAGACTGGCAGGTCCAATGAAGTCGCCCTTCTTTTTCTGTCGGCCAAGATCTCATCATGATTCAAGAACCGCAAGGGTTAACAGTTCCCTAGCTTATTTCAATTCCATGGATGTAGTGTGCGGCGTACCGAGCACAAGTTCAAGGTCGTATCCAAGTGTGCATCTGCGAAGACCGATAGACAAGCATCTCATCTGGTTCAGATCTCATCTGGTTCAGATCCCCCCTGATTATATCTTGCCAAGATACTCATGTCCCCAGGATCCGTCGCCACGGGGCCTGTGAAACCCTTGATGGTCGAGTATTGATGTCCCTGGTCTAACCGGGCTGAAAGGTCTCGATGAACTTCCAGAAGCCTTCAGCATGAATCCATCCGAAGGCTTCAAACAAGAGGTTTGGGTATACCACCCAATCAGACGAATTTTGTTGACAATCGTGTCCGCGATGATGAGACAACTCACTTTCAGCTTGTGACATATCTTAGACCTTCGCACTTTTACCCGTACAGCCAGCTCGAATTCTGCTAGAGCTATGAGAGATACATGCTTCAAGGAAGTTCAGCAGGTAACCGACTCGTTTTTGCTTTGTAGAAGACGGCCGTACGGACTGAAAACGGTCTTAAGAGCCGCGACACGGGAGTAAAGGTAGAAAGACTAGCGACAGGATGGCCGCTGAATGTCCGAGCCAGGAGGCACGCGATGCATACCAATAAGCCATCGGACTAGCGAATCAACCTTCGCATCCAATAGATTAAGGTGTGGTGTGATAAGGTGCAGCCGGTCGTGGCGTGCGTGGTCACGACCCCCCAAGGATCGCGACGTGGGAACGGCTTTAGGCTCCCAAACCCGCGGGTCTTGGCGGCAATTTAGTATGCTCTGGCGCCAAGCGCCCCACGAACCATCACGATGAAGGGATCAGAGGCGAGGCCGGCAAGGAAACTACGAGCAATAAGCGACCAAGTGGTCACTGTCGTTACGACACACAACTGCTTTGGGATGCACGTGGTGGCTTGCGGCTCTCTGATTTGATGTTGAGAATCCGTATGATGCTCGCCATTTGGCGCCTTGGCGCCTTGGCGCGGGAGCGCGATTGTATCTCTTTTGGTATTCCACATTGACTTCAACGACTGTATAGCGACTGTACCCAGATGAGTGGAGGCAAGGAATATGCCCTGCTGGTTACGTTTCCAGCAAAGTCTCTGTTGCATGTGCGCTGGCTGCTAGCAATGAGTCGCTGTAAGACGTCCTCTTGGCTCCCCCACCTTCACCACCAGGCTGTATACCCCCGGCACCTTGCACCACCGCATCATATCCGTCTTCGGACACCCCAAAACCTTGGTCTGCGGTCCACATACTTGTCCTACCGCATGTCTCCATTTCTACCTCTCGTCGAAGCCCATCGAGGCAGACCTGCACGTGGGAGCTAACTGTTCTTGGCACTGACATGCCACCTCCCTACTCGACCGCTGCGGCACCTCTTTTGGTATCCTGGTCTTCCTCTGTCGGTGCGCACAGGTAGCAGTGGGCGTCGAATAGACCTGATAGAACGCAGGCAATGATCGAAAGACGCAGGTCGGCCGTCCTTGGCAAGCAGGGCCTCTAGGATCCATATTCTGCCCATCCACACCAGAGCGATGCAGGGTGGTCTCGCTGATGCAGAGACTGCGGATGGGATGCTCATCGAGGAAAGTGTTGGACTGTCTCGCCCTTCATGGTGGCCTGCCAAGCGTGGCGAGCCCCGAGCCGTCATGAGCCCCGGTCATTTAGGTTACTTTCCGCGAGGTAGATGATGGTTCTGAGCTGGCTTCTTTGCATGTCCTCCCATGCAACTCAACCTTATATATAATCTGTGGCTCGTCCCTCTCTGCAACTGTGTCAGGCTCTCTCTCAAACCAAGTCATCACCCTGACCCTCAGCCTGGCCTCGCCTCTTGCCTACCACAAGGCCTTGAGAATCACCTTTTCTTGATTTCAGACAACCAAAGTTGCCAATCATGGCTCCACTTCACCAGTATGACTATCTGCTGGCTGCAGGCTTCATCTTTTCGTTCCTAGACGCCTGGAATATCGGTATGTTCTGCTCTCGTGACTCCCTGGGAAGGCTATTCTGACGTGTGATTCTTTTCCAGGTGCCAACGATGTCGCCAACTCGTGGGCCACATCCGTGTCTTCGCGGTCCGTAACCTACATCCAGGCCATGGCCCTTGGCTCCGTGCTGGAGTTCGCTGGAGCCGTCGGTGTCGGAGCGCGAGTCGCCGATACCATCCGTACTAAGGTCCTCGACCTCGACCTCTTCGCCGACAACCCAGCTATGCTGATGCTCGGCATGGTCTGTGCCATCGTTGCGTCCTCCCTCTACCTGACTGTCTGCACCAAGATCGGTCTCCCTGTTTCGACAACCCACACTATCATGGGTGGTATCATTGGTATGGGTGTTGCGACTGTCGGCGTTGATGGCGTCATCTGGGCCGACTTTGATGCCGGTATCAACGCTGGTGTCATCCAGGTTTTTCTTGCATGGATCATCGCGCCTGGTCTGTCGGGCGTTTTCGCCGCGATCATCTTCCTCGCAACCAAGTACGCTGTCATGGTCCGCAACAACCCTGTCATCAAAGGTCTCGCCACTGTGCCCTTCTACTTCGGCATGACATCGTCTCTTATCACCATGCTTCTCATCTGGAAGGGTGGGTCGATCGAGACCGGCTTCAATGGTGCCGAGGAGGCCGGCCTTATCGTCGGAGTCGGCTCCGCTGTCGCCCTCTTCGTCGCCGTTTTCTTCGTCCCCTGGCTGTACCGCGTTGTCATCAAGGACGACTGGCAGCTTCGCTTCTGGCACATTCCTATGGGCCCCCTCCTGCTCCGCCGTCCTGAGCCTCCTGTTCAGCCTGAGGGTTTCCGCGGTGGCATCAAGGATTACTACGAGGGTCACCTCACCAGGGAGGAGCTCAACGCCCTGCGTGCCGGTGGCGGTCACAGCGCCGACGAAGAGGCCAACCCTACTGGCGAGACCAAGGTCCTCGGCAACGATGTCTCGGACGTTGACTCGGGTCGTGTCGCCTCCGCTCCCGTCGACAGACGCGAGGACCATCTTACCGACGAGAAGAGCCCCACCGCTGGTCTTGTCGGTCCCCGGCCCGAGGGCAAGTGGAGCTCCGGCCCCGTTCTCTTCTGGCGTCTCAAGTGGGTCTTCCTCCGCGGTGTTGATCAGGACATCCACAAGCAGCAGCGCCGCAAGAACATGCTCTCCGGCGATCTCGACGAGATTCACTCGCACGTCTCTCACTTTGACAACCGCGCCGAGTACCTCTACTCTTTCCTTCAGATCATGACCGCCTCCGTCGCTTCGTTTGCCCATGGCGCCAACGACGTCGCCAACGCAATCGCCCCTTTCGCTACTATCTACGAGATCTGGAGGACCAACGCTATCGCTGGTTCCAAGTCCCCTGTGCCCACATGGATTCTGTAAGTTTCCCATGCCCATAATGATTTCGCGGGGATGGGGGCTGTCGGCGCTCATTCGCGTGGGGCCCACATCCCCGGCACCGCGACCCCAGACTCGCAATAATCCCATCCGACTCAAACCGTGAGATAAAGAATTCTAACAAAGTCCCAGCGTCTACGGAGGTGTTGGCATCTCCATTGGCATTTGGACATACGGCTATCACATCATGCGTAACCTCGGTAACCGTCTGACGCTCCACTCTCCCTCGCGCGGTTTCGCCATGGAGCTCGGCGCCACCTGCACCATCATTCTTGCTACCCAGCTCAGTAAGACCTTCCCATGTCATTCTTTAGTGGCCTGTTGACTGCTGGAGGGTTTCAGACGCTGACTAAACCCACAGAGCTTCCCGTCTCGACCACCCAGTGTCTCACCGGTGGTGTGATCGGTGTTGGCCTTTGTTCCGGCACCTGGAGATCTATCAACTGGCGTATGGTTGCATGGGTGTATGGGGGTTGGGTACTGACTCTGCCTGTTGCTGGATTGCTCTCTGGTGCTCTCTGCGGTATTATTATCAATGCTCCTCGTTGGGGCTATGTCAGTTCCTAACTGAGGAAGATGGGGTGCAATGGTTTACGAGCATGCTTGCTATTCCAATCTACGCGCCGTGGATCGATCATGCACGAGGATTAAGGGGGGTAGAGACTCAAAGGCTGGCCCGGCGTCTATCCTGGTAGTTGTCAGGGCATTCAAGTTTCGACCTCGCGTTCACTAGAACAATCTCATATAATCAGATGATCTCTGTACAATGCGAAGGCTCTGACTCTGTCTCACGATACGCCAATCTATGAGAACAAGGCTGAGAGTCAGCTCTGCCGCTGTAAGCATTAAGTGGAGTGGCGACAGTTCGTCGATGGCACATAAGCCCCCAAAGTGACAGGGATTCACCCCGAACAATAGTCAGCACATATCCTGCAGCTTATGTGCAGCCATGCGTTAGGCGCCGGCCAGAATATTCGACACAGGGGTCAACACAGGTGCCAGGATGCCCTCATTGGATGCTGTGTTCGGGGCTGAGCTCTGGGGCTTACGAGAGGCTGCGCTTTTCGATATGAATCATGATGAGCTCTCGATCTAAGAGGGCTGCGACTGAGGCTTCTGGGGCGCAGGACCTTGTGCTGTAGCCCAATGCGGAAAGACAGGTTCCAAAAACAAAGATGAGTTTGCGGAATGGCTTCCAGCGCCAAGAATACCAAGCGGCTGGTTTTGCAAGGCCTTGGGTATTCTCGCGGGCCCTGAGAGAGAGACTCTGCTCTCCAAGTATAAAGAATGTAGATGGCCCCAAAATGTACTACAATACGCCATTTAGTGTCTCAATTCCTCCAGTGATTCATCATCATTATCATCTTGTCTCTTTCCTTTCATTTTTCTTTTCCTTCCGTCACGAGCCCGTTTTCTTCTTGGTCGTTCCATCAAATTACAAATTCGAAAAACAACCGATTTTATACAAGCACTTTCTTTCCTTACAAAATTCTTTCTGGACGCTTCATCTCACTTGAGTGATTTCAAAATATCTCAATATGAGGGCTGATATCGCGTCTGTCGTTGTGCAGGCTGCCTTGGTCCAGGCCTATGCTGTCCCGCAAATGTCGCCGCGTTCCGGCGATCCTCTCAACGACGTGAACAAGTGGTGCTTCCCGCCAAGTCTGAGCACGGAGGAGAGTGCTTACAAGTTCTGGGACGAGGAGATTGGCGGCAGCTGGCTATTGAACTCATGGGCAAAGATCAGCCAGCGTAAGTTTTACCCCTGGCTCTTGAGCACCCAGGGTGCTGGCGTTGGTGCCGATTCATTGCGGCTCTGAAGATTGAGTGAATATGTGCTGACCGCAGAACCTTTCATTAGACGGACCCAAGGATTGGTTGATGGGAGATGGGGGCTATGAGAGAGGACTCTACTCTGTCAGCAAGACCGCCTTTGACTCTTGTACCGTGCTTGGCGGGACCTGCAAGGCAACGAAGAATTGGGACTGCCCACAATACTTTGCCGAGGCCGAGGAGCCCGAGAACTCCAATGACCTCAAGCCCGCCTACTGGCAGTTCCGAGCCCTCGAGGGCGTGTACACTGTTTTCAACCATTACTACACCGAGCTGCACGCCAAAGTCACCGAGCTCAGCGGTCGTATTGATGAGATCATTCTCACGATTGGTGGTAAGCCAGAGACTGATGACGACATGGTTGCATGGGTTGCTGCAGCTTTCAACATGCTTGGAGGCGGGTTTGGTCCTATTCCCGGAGCTGTAAGTCCACGCCAAATGCGCTCTCCAACACGAGCACAGCACATCGTCCACTCCTGTTACTGACTTTCGTTTGGACAGGGCGCTTCTTTCACCTTGATTGGCGAGATACTTTCCCTGGTCGAGAAAGAGGAGGACGAGCCTGTCAATGGGAAGATCAGTGCCGAGCTCAGCAAGGCTTTCGCCCAAACCAAGCATGGCCTCGAGAAGACCCTCCGTGCGGTCTTCGGTGCTTCTACGATTGACGACGATTATACCAATCTTCCGGCTCCCAGAAACGACAACTACGATTTCCCCATAGCCAAGTTCCTCAACACGGGCATCTGGCTCGCGCATCTGCACACGAGCGGCATCACAGATCATGTGCAGGACGCAGTGAAGAACATCGAGCGCAAAGTTGCTCATCAAGCACTCGTCCATGCATACTATGTCCTCGTCCTCAACGAGCATCGTCCGAGTGAGCAGGAATGCTACGACGGTGTCATTGGACGCGAGTGGATCGAATGGGAGAACAAGTTTTACTGCGTCAATCTTCAGCAGTGGGACCAACGTGTGAGCTTGTACCGGGAGCCGCTACCAGAGTTCCACAGCGGCGTGATGGCGCAGTACGGTCTCGACAATCGTGCCGCTTACTATCGCTCCATCATGGACTGCGGTTTCAACGCTGAGGGTGACCACAACCTTGACCTCAGCAGCGAGGGTCCTGGCAAAGTGCCAAGATGTTACTTCCCCATGGCGATGGTTCGTATCGTGAAGGAAGAGCAATGCGGGACAAGGGGCACATGCCACCACAATGTTGAAGCGGTTGAGGGCGTCCCGTTTGAGTACGATTTCATTGGCTACGACCCTTGAGAAGGACTGAATCGGGGAGCATCGAGAGGATTTGCCTCTGGTAGTGTCTAGGTGGAGTCTGGGCCGATTGCCTCTCAAGATCACATCATCGTCGTTGCTTCCTCTACTTGGATTCGTGTTGCGTTCCTGCCCATACTGTAGAGATAAACCAGGTGCATTGAGCCATCCGTGGCAGGTACCGGCCCTGAGCGTAGAGATCTGGTAATCTTGATGGCAGAAAAGGCAAGGAAGCTACCATCTGGGCCACTTACTGCACTGATCGTGAATCATCGACGATACTGCTGCAAACCAATCTACCACTCTTCACCGCCCACGCTCCAGTTCTTTACGACCCAAACCTCCCACCAACGTCTCCTTGGACCGCGCCCCCTTCTCTCGTTCTTGATTGCTCACATAAAAATCAGCATGGTAAGGACCGCCCAGTTTGCACCCCCTGCTTGCGCCAATCCCATGCGACTTTCAGCCCGCGTCTTCCTACCTCTTCACGACATCTCCAAAATCAAATCTTTACCCGACCCGAGATTGACAGTATCATGTACAGTACCAAGCGGTTGACAAATCACCGACAATGAAGCGCGCAGCCTCCGAAGCTCTCGCCAGGCTGCCCCACCTCATCGAGCAGTTCATTTACGATGGAAGCATGTGGTCCATCGATCCTATGTGCGATAGCAAGCCGATCCCGCAACAATCTCACAATACCGGAGCTGGTGTGGTAACGTCGCGATAAGATGCAAGAGGAACTCCGCAAGAGCGATAGAGTATATACTTCCAGCTAGCTGGCACCGAATCTGACCCGTACCCTATCGATCTGTGGCTCGTACTGGATTGTCTCTTGTCCTCGTGCAAGGTACCTAATGCAATCTACTAGTATCGCCATGTAAATTAGATGCACCTACTGAGGCCTCTACTGGCACGTCCGTCCTGGTAGGCACCTAATACACCATGATCACCCAGCACATTATGATCACCTAATACATAATGAGCGCCCAATACACTATGGAGTAGACTTCCTGTAAAGTGATTGGATCTCATCAGCCACGACGCCCAGCTAATGTAATGGCTGGTTGAGATGAATGACGGTATGCAAGCTGCTCACCAGGCAGTCGCACTAAGATCCATGTCATCCAATGATGCTCGTCCCACGAGCGACCGATTGGCTCACCGAAGCCCGTCGAGCATTGGTGGCAGCAGTCTGGCCGTTTCAGCTGCATCTCATAAATATCGGGCTCTCAGACTGCGTGTGCTGAGGACAGCCTGCTTTCTTACCCCCGCCCAAATTCATTCCATCATCCACCATTCTTCCTCACACCTCGCAAGCCATGAGTCCATCATCGTCTGTGTCAGGGTCATCCGGAGCGGAGTCATGCGATGAGGACTTCTCTGTCATTGAGCGCCTTGCCGATGCTATTCGCACCGAAGAAGACGTCAGGTTCTCGCCCGATGAGAGAGCATTACTTGTCAAAGAATTGTATGAGGGGCCGAGGAAGTGCCAGTGCTGCGTAAACTGGATCGAAGAATGCCCCGAGCACGTCGTTGTTCCTGTTTTCGATGAGCCGGAGAAAGAGATCGATGTTGGACCACCTCTCGTCATTCGAAGACGTGTAAATCACAGCGAGAACAGTACCCTCGTGTCGCTCGACTCGATCGAAATCCGCCATGCAGCAGCACGCCAGGTATTGCTCGACGTCTTTAGCATGTATGACGGCTTTGTCGGCGTCATTCGACACTTGGTATTCAAGGCGCCGTTCCATGTGTTCTTCTGGCATTGGGACCGCTTCGATGAGGCCGTCGCCAACGAAGAAGATCCCGAAACCCGCAAGGTCCTAGTCGCCCTGCGCGCCGTCGTGAAACGAGAGCTCGCCGAGGCTTTTGCCATCTCAAAAGAGCTCGCGAGCAACGGTGTCATTTCGAGCATGTTTCTTTGGGCACTTTTTGCGCCTGGCTCCATCGTCTATGGTCGAGAGGGTATCCATGATCGCTTCTACGTTGTTGATGCGGTCCAAGTCGACCCCTTTCAGACAGGGCTCAACTTGCGCTTCGTGGACTGGACTGGACGTCGGTTTGGCGGGGCTTCTAAGCACATCTCGATGCCAAACTTTTTCGGCACCCGACGAATCACGTCTTTGGCAGTCTACCCAGCGACGTACCTCGACGACTTGCCGAAAGTGCAGGCAAGTTTACTCGCCAGGGGCCGCAAGTTCGCCGGGCTGGCCGGCATGCATTACAAGTCCTACCGGTCCTGGTCCGGTGCGAAGGCCGGCTCATCCGACCAGCAGCATGAAGAGAGCAGGATCGTCCTTGACACATCCGAACATGCGCGACGTCCCCGAACTCAACCACTGTGGAAGAGGTGCCAGCATGGGATTCCTCTCCACACGTTCCTCATCAGTCAAGAGCCCATTGACAAGGTGCCCCGAGGTCGGCATATACCACTACCCAACCCAAATCAGAACCCCCAGGGGCCGCCGGTCCCAGGTGCGCCTTACATGAATAACGGTTGGAATAACAATGTGGTCCCTCATCCACCTCGCCCTGGTCGTCCCCATAGATCTTATGGCAAGGGCCCACTTGTCCCGGCTTGCGATAGTGACAGCGAACAGGATGATGATGGTGAGATGAAATGTGAAAGTTTCGCTGGGCTGCGCTGACGTGCCGGCCATTGTTGCAGACACATCCGATCGCGGCCTTGCAGCAGCCCGCAACAGGCTGACTGACGTGCAGCTTCAGCTCTGCGCCCCTAAAGTCTGGGGTTACAGCATGAGGACCAAAGCCTGGCGTAAGCTACTGATTTCTACCACCATCATTGTTGCCACTTGACTGAACCTTTTACAGGCACCTTTGATGTCGACCGTGTATCAGACATAGAGTGGAACACGAAACCCTTTGAGAGCCTCGTCCTCCCAGAGGGGTACAAAGACTTGATACTGTCCTTTGTGGAAAGCCAGGTCAAGGAAGGAGACACTTTTGATGATGTTATCAACGGGAAAGGTCAGTTGCTTTTCTTTGTGTGCGTTGTGAATGCTAGAAATTGACGCGCTTCAGGTGGCGGTCTGGTTATCCTTCTTGCTGGCGAACCAGGTGTTGGAAAGACCCTGACAGCTGAATCTGGTATGTTTTCTTGCTGCTGACTTGATTTTTCATCTTTTGAACTCATTTGTGAATCTAATTGGGTGCAGTCGCGGAAAAAATACAGGCGCCTCTGTACAAGCTTGAGCTTGGAGAGGGCAACTCCGTTCAAATGAAGGAGACCGACGAATCTCGATCGAGGTCTCGTTCGCGGTCGCGACGTCGTAGCCGTAGTCGTAGCCCCGAGCAGGTCAGTAGCGATGTCAAGACAGCCTTCAATCTCGCTTCTCGGTGGGGCGCTGTGCTCCTCATCGACGAATGCGACCTCTACCTCGAGCAGAGGAGCGACACTTCGACGCAACGTAACAAACTTGTGTCCCGTATGTCAACCCAAACTCCACGCGCCGTCTTCATCATTACATTCAATGCTGACAGACCTAGGCTTCCTCACGGAACTGGAATACTATCCTTCGCTGCTTTTCCTCACCACGAACAGGGAACGCGTTCTCGACCCGGCGGTGTACTCGCGCATCCACCTGACCATCAATTATCCGGCGCTTGACGCGCCTTCCCGAACCAAGATCTGGACAACCTTCTTGTCGCATGGTACTGAGTCCTCCATCTCAGAACGCGAGCTCGAGGTCTTGGCAAATATCGACGTCAATGGTCGGCGCATTCGTAATATTGCGAAGACAACCAAGATCCTAGCGAAACGAGCTGGGCGACCCATCTGCTTTGACGACGTTAAAAAGGTCATGCGAATCACAGAGGGTCTCGTCATCGAGGATCCTGAGCCTGAGCCGGAGTATCAGGACGCGCGGGATCCGTTCGGGCTGGACGGCTTTCATTAGGGCGGTGGCCTGCATTGCGGCCATTACGAATTACGTCCATTATGAGTTGTTTCCTTCATTGAGCTTTCTTTTGACATTTACATGACCACTGGCCCCTATTTTAAGTTGATGCTCTTTTCGGTCTTCGAGAATGTCATACAATATTTACCAACTAAGAGAACGATATGAAAGTCTTCAATGTCGGTTTCCATGCCTCATAGCTAAGTGGCTTAATAGACTGTACGATGTGCTCATGCTAACTTGATATTTATTACAGATCACTCATATTAAGATGATCCTGTTATTCTATATAAGCTGAAGAAATGATGTATCGCTTTTTACTGCTCATGTAACATTGTACCTACTATCATCGATGTGGAGGTATTATCAGCATTCTATATGAATCATGAGATATTGCAGTTACGTGGGCACGATGATCTTGATCGTCATTAAGACGATGAGCTGCAAAGTTTAGCGCTCCACATCAATTTGGGAAAGTCAGGATGATTGCTTGCTGAACACGGCTTTCTTTGAGGGGGACGCCCTTCCCTTCGAGAAACAGTCCGCATCCACCTGAGTGCGGTGAAATCCCGAGTCTATATTGCCGGACGATCCGAAACCTCCACACAATTGCGGTGAAATCCCGACTGACCCCATGTTATCGCGTGTCTGTCAGTGTCCATATCAGACCCATGGGCCAATCATCGGGGTTGTTGAACAACCTTTACGATACAGCCAGATCCCAAGCGATCACAAACGAACCCGCTGTCACTTCACTTGCATGCACTGCTGCTGCTGCGTAGCACTTTCCAAGTTGAGACTCAGGCGTAGAGCCACACGCTCGTTGTCTCCAGACAGGATGATTCAGCGGGCTTTACAAGACGCTAACCTCGCACAAAACCTGAGCTTGACGATACTCCAACTCCAATGTCGGCAGTCGGAAGTTTTACCTCCGACCTCTTGGTGCTTCTTTTTCTTTCCGCTGATTCAGCTCAAGGGCCTCGACAGCTGGGCTTCCGTGTGAGATGTCGCGTCGACTGAGATATAAAGACAGCGTAGATGCTCCAGGCTTGTTGTTGCCTTCTCTGCTCCTGTAATCCATTCCTTTTATCTCAACAAATATCGAGTGTCGCGACTCATCCATCGGAAAACATGGCCATGCAGTTCTTCCTGATGGGGCTTCTGAGCTTGAGGGCCCTTGCACTTCCTATTGAGGAAACTTCGACCTGCGCCAAACTTTGGTTTGTTACCTATGACCAATACTCATGGCCTATTCACTCTATCTGACGTTCTACTAGGGGTCAATGTGGCGGCGAGACCTGGGCAGGACCCAATTGCTGTACCGCCGGGAGTACCTGCAAGGTCCAGAATCAGTGGTATAGCCAGTGCCTAGCAACCACAGGCACGAGCGACGGACCACTAGACTATTCGCTGGCCGACGAGAGAAGCTTCCGTGAGCTCTCTTACAAGTGGTCCATTGCTTGGGATAGAAAGGTAATGACGAATCTTTGGATCATGCGATCGAACACGATCTGATGGCCAGAACAGGATAAATCAACCTGGCTCGCCATCACTGCACCTCAGGTAGTGGCCGACTATGCTGACTACCCAGCTGTGGGCACTGTGACGATCGCCAGCCCAGATGACATCTTCACACACTCGTTCACTCTGACTAGCCTTGGTGATATACGACGTGAGTCAGCAGATTGTCCGCATTGTCAATGATCAACACTGATGCTAGGCTCTGATAGTCGGCACTCAACATTTCCTCGGCGCATCCTTTTTCACACGCACCAATGCCACAGAGGTCAAGGGAGACTGGCAGGTTCGGGCTCGCCACGTGAGGACGCATCCCAATGGTACGCAAGCCCAGTGGGACTCCAGTGCTTTCGTCGAGTTTCTATATGTTGTGGTCGACGGGCACTGGAAGATTGGTGGTATACGACCTCACACAGTTGTGGCTACTACGGGGCGGCCGGAAGATGTCATCGGCTCATTCTGAGGAACGCTGGCTCGGCGTCTGGTTTCCGCGCACGTGAGAGTCGCTCCCGCTCGTTTTGAGCCTGGATCCACGGCCTTAGCTAGAGGTTTCTACAGATTTTCGAAAGCCGCTTCGTCTGGAAGCTCGATAGCTGTAGCCTCTGTTGTCGACGCAGGCCAGGGCTCAACTTGAAGTGTCGGCCAGATTCCCTTCCAACGCCTCGCCTTCTTCTCATATGCCTCTCTCGTGCCCAGGACTGCGTTAGGCCTAGCAACCATGTTGAAAAAGTCCGAAAGCCCTCGGGGCGCATACACTGTCCACTGCCCGTCAAATTCCAGTCTCACGCCGAGCATGGCGCTCGTTGAGATCCACGAGTCGATGCCCGCCTCCGTGCTGCCGTGGGGCGGACACGGAACGCCGTGTTTCTGCTCATACCAGAGGTGGACGCGCGCCTGGTTCCGAATCTCAACGTCCACGCCTAGGTCGGCGAAAAGTGCCCTGCCAGCCTGAATATGTTCGTCTTCTGCATCGTAGGAGAGATCCGAGGCGTCGTGGTATACGAGGTCGTAGTCACTGATGCCCGTGTCCGACGGCATGCCTGATACGTTGTTCCATATGGTCTGCGAGAGGGACCCCGCCGCCAGGTACCAGTTCGGCAGGCCGAGCCGTGCTGCACGATTGATCACAGCGACAAGGGTCGCATTCGTCGAGAGAATCTCCCGGAGATGGACGAGCTGTATATGCAGCGGCAACTGAGCAACGTTTGACATATTTTCGAGTCGTAATCTTAGGGCCGTGTATCTATTTCTCGGGGCCGATATGACAGAAGGTTGGCGCTGTGAAATGGGTTCTGGTGGTACCTCGGCGCACTGACCATGGCCCAATGTAGCACGTGATGCATCAGCACATTGAGAACCAGACCCCTGGCAGGTACCCATTCATTCATCTGACGATTTGCAATGTGCAAGAGAATCAGCCTCTTGCCTTGCGAACTACTGAGCATCCGCCGCATGCTGTGAGGAGATCTGGCAGAAAAGACGTGTGACTGCGCAAAGCCAGTCGACACCAATCGAGCCAGGGACAAGACTCCGTCTGGCTCCGATGCTGTTCTAACAATCTCGCCACCTGCCCGTATCACAGGCTTATCACGGCGCCGGGGATTCGGTTGCGCGTCGATGAACCCTGAATGAGCGACGCGTCAGATCAGCCAAGCCAAGCTCCAGGAGGGTAGGCAGATCAAAGGAATCAGAACCGAAATGGTGGGCACATGGTTACGCATCAAGGCTGCTTGTGCTTGGCTCGATGGCTGCAGATGAGGTCTTGGTATTGATAGGTAGGGGCTCGTTCTAGGCTCACAGGCTTAAGAAATATTGCTCTCCTGCCCTGTTGGAATGGTACATGGGAGCTGAGCAAGATAGGACCTGCCTATGTCGGTCGTATTATCGAGCTCAATATTTCAATGCCAACAAACCACCCCATTGCAATGACACGAGAGAAACGTTTGTGGCATGGCGACTGCTGCAGGGTTACATGTGGCGCTTGTTGATGCGATGAGTAGCATGGATGCTATTGGCGTTGTTCTTTCGCTCATCATGCCATATGAAGAGCCTCGGTGAGTTCCTCGACTCTAGACAAGAAATGAATAGCAGAAGCTTAGAACTCGTAAAAACGGCGCTGTCGTCGTCACCATGAAGAAGTGATAGCGTGAACAATCGACCACAGTGCCAACATTGCTGCAGGGGCACCATCGCAAACAGAAAGCGGGCATATTGCAGGCCGACCGAATATGCGGATACTCGCGGGGCCAGACGCGAAGCAAAGGCTGTCTTGTTGCTCGTGACATGGCCCCATCGGTGGGAGGCGCGGTGGCGTTGGAGGTGCCGGTGCTAGGAGAATTCACAAGGGCTTCCACCTAAAAGAGTTTTTCAAAGCCAAGCTCAGATCAGCCTAGGCTGCGCGGCAGGGCGCCCAGCCGCTGACGATGGAGGCTGACGGCACCACGCTTCTCTTCGTTTGGCCTTGTCTTCGTTTGACCTTGGCTTGGAGAGAACTCAAGTCGCCGTGGTAGAAACGTAACTTCTGCCACTCTGTACTGTGGTTGCTGCCAGCAGCTTGACCTGCTGGCAGTGAGGTAGGCACCTTACTTGCCCATGTCGTTCCGGTCAACCCTGCTCCTAATTCGGTCTTCCGTCCCGTGCCCATGTGCAGGGAAGACGCGCGAAGGCTGGAGATTGGGGGACCAACGCGCAGAAGGCCCCATCAATGCGTTGCAGTGGGAATCACAGCTTGGACTTGGCTCTGGACTTAAGCTCATTGGCAAATGGCACCAAAGGCTCGGCACCGCAGGTCACCGCAGGGAATGGGCAAGGAGAAGGGTGGGTGCGGGTGGGTGCAAGGTGGTCAAGTGGAACAGCAGACCAATGGAGGAGGGTGAAAACTGCTTGCGACGCGAGAAGTTGGCAGCGGCGAAAAACTGGATTGAAAGCGACAAGAATTAGGGCGATCGGGCGCTTTACGACGGCAGAAGCACGGGATGGCAAAGCCAAGGAGCATGAGGAAGCCATGACTGGTTGAGATGGGGGAAGATAGCTTGCCAAGTGACAGTTGGAGGAGGGGGGGGGGCTCGATGGCTCTTGCCAGGATGGAAATGGGGAGGTCAGAAGGGCAGCAAGGCAGGTGCGTGAGCCGGGCATCGAGCGGGCAGGATCAGTTGAGCGACGTTGGGGAGGGGCCGGTGGTCGTGAGAGAACACCGCCCAGACCGCCGAGCCTTTGCCGAGACTCTCGGCGGCAACCTGTACCCGGTGATGGAGTGGGAGAAGCCAATCAGCCGACCGGATGCGGAGATTGAAAGTGCGTTGCTTCGCACCATCCCGGCACGAAAACAGGCATCGTCGGCCGTGGGCGTCCATTGTTCGCCCCCGGTTGCCTTGGCTTATCCTTGGCTGCTGGCATGGAGTCAGGAAGTCGTGCTTGGCCACTTGGCGCCTGAAGATTTCCTTCCTCGCACTTCCTTGTGCCCCTGCCACGCTCAAGACACGGCTTCGTTGATGCCCATCGCACCTGCCCACCTACCTCTCGGTCCCCTGCCCTTCTGCACTCCTGCCCTTCTGCTCTTACGTGATAGCCTCGCGTCTGCTCTCTGGTCAAATCCGGGGCAGAAGCTGCTCACACTGGGGGAATTAGGTCGTGACAAATGGCTCCGACCGTAATTTGTCCCCAATCGCCCCTCAATCGACTGTAACCACGATGGATCTCATGACAGCAGAAAATTCAGAGTACGTGACGGAAAATCTCCGCGAAACAAAGCACACCGCATCGCTCGCCGCGAGTCACGATGCCTACCAGACGTTAGCCACGGGCCGGGTTCGCTTGGGGTTTTTCGCTCATTTCGCTTGCTCGACACCGACTGCCGGCCTTTTGTCCGCTTGACACCTCTCCGTGCCTTGAGCCTCATCGGCCGCCCAGCGAACGACGAATGGATCCCTCCCCAGATATGATGGGGTCGACTAACCCGAAAGGCGCGCGCCTTTTTCGGTCGCTTGTCTCGACACGATCATCTCTCGCACAGTTCAAGCCCGCGCAGTGACAACGACTGACAGACTAGCGTCCGAATCGAGATGCCTGGCCGCGACTCGACCACGAGATTCAGCCATGCAATGACATGATGATTTCCTCATGGAAACCGACCAAATGCCTCGCTGGACTGTTTGCCCTCCTAGGCCAGATACAACCAGGTCAGGCAGGGGTGCCCCGAGCAGTTTCTGAGCCTTCTTGCGTGTTCGATTCTAGACCTTGTCTGTCCAGACGGTCGACAGTCTGTATGCCCACCGAAAGCTGGCCGGTGCTGCAACCCGCTGACTGGGTGGCATTGGGGGTTCCAACCCAAGGCCAAAGTCCCACTTGCTGCCTGCTCCTTATCTTCTGGAAGCCTTCTTCGCGTCCCTGAACGGCCGCCGCGTGCCAACCAAGGACAACCCTCACGCGATGGACGAACCCGCTAGGCCCAATGACGAATCCCAAAAAAGAGCATCTTGCAGGCTTGGGCCTATCCGTGGACTGACCATGACCAGCCACATGAGACTGACCAGGGTGCTCATGCCAGTCGCACGCAAGCGAGACAAGGCTTCGTGTGGTGGGGAGCAGGAGCGAGCATGCGGGGATGGAGAAACTGGCGAGTCTCACGAGTTGCCGGACCTCTCAAGCGGGTGCCCTCCTTGTCTGACCTTCCTTTAGAGAGAAAAATGCCAATGCCACCAAGTGGTGATACCGCGCCTTGGCGAGATACGCACCTCGGGCTTACCGTCCCAATTCTGCCAACGAAATGCGACGAATCGTCCCGCACCCTGACCCTGCCCACCGGACCCTCGAGATCGCCACCTGATAGACAAGAACGACATGATGTCTGCCTTCCTATCGCGTAGCTCTGGGGTAATTAGATGGCTATTGGTTCCGAGCCACTACCCATCGTTGAGCTTCCCTCCCTGTCTTCGACCCAGCCCTGGTCTTGGACGGGCATGGGCATGGCTGGCCACGGGTAAGAAGGGCTATCCCCCCCCATCGAGGACCGGATTGCCTCGATGGATGGATATATAGCCCATCTGTCGGTACCACCTCTTCGGTTTCTAGTCGTGCTTCCCCTCTTCTTCTTTCTTCCAGCCCTAGGTCGACATTGCAGCTCCCCCTCTCAGGTCAACCCTCGTCTTGCTTGTGTCAGCCCTCCCCTTACCCGCAAGACGAAAACACGCGCAGTCGACCATCGTCAACTCAACCATGGGTGTCGACGAGGAGAAAAGGGCCATGGAGTCCAACGACCAGGTCAAGGAGAGTTCCTCCTACGACCAGCCCACCCCTCAGCCCACCGGTCCTGTTTCCGCCGAGGTCGAAACAGTCAAGAAGCCTTGGTGGCACTCGGTCAAGGAGCCCGGCTCCGCCACTCAAATTGTCATCGCCGCCGCCCTCGCCATCGGCATCGGTCTGGGTGTGTCTGCTGGCGTGGGTGTGGACAATATCCCTGAGGCTGCCCCCGTCATCATCGGTATTCCTGGTTCTCTCTGGCTTCGCGCACTTCGCGCCACTGGTCAGTACATGTCGGCATCTCAATATAACGTCGGTCACTAACTTTGCTTTTACAGTCCTCCCCCTGATTATTTGCGCAATGATCTTGGCCATCCAGCGTCTGCGCGAAGTTGCTCAAGGTGCTGCCGTCCTTGCGAAGTGGACCATCTCCTACTACGTTCTCACGACCATTCTCGCCATTGCTTTCTCCATCATCATGACGTCTCAAATCTGGGAGCCCTTGATGGAGAATGCCGCCACGGGAGAGGGCGATTCTGAGTTGGAAGAGAGGAAGCCTCACCAGATTGTGCAGACACTCTTCTTCACTCTGATCCCCCAGAACGTCGTCTACGCTCTCGCCAACGACGAGCTGCTCGCGATTCTTGTCACTTCGATCATTGTCGGATACCTGATCAGGGATCCCGCAACCTCCGCCATTCTTCGTGCCGTCATTGAGGTCGAGGCTATGATCACCAAGATCATTACCTTCCTCATCAAGCTGGCGCCCATTGGCGTGTTCTTCTTGATTCTTCCCAACCTCTTCAAGCTCGACATGGCCAGTGTCGGTACCAATCTCGGTGTTCTCATCGGCGGCTCCATCAGTTCTATGCTGATCCACCTGTGGGTCATCTTGCCGATTCTCTTCTTCGCCTTTACTCGAAAGAACCCATACCCCTACTGGGCCAAGTCGTCGGCCGCGTGGCTCACTGCCTGGGGTACCGCTTCTTCTGCTGCCACCCTTCCCGTCACTCTGCGCGTCGTCCGCGAGCGTGGCGTTCCCACTACCGTCAACAAGTTCGCTGTTCCTCTTGGTTGCTTGATCAACATGGACGGTACCGCCATCTACTTTCCCATGGTGTGCGTGTTCATGGCTGCTACCCAGGGCATCAAGCTCGACGCCGGCCAGTATATCATGATCCTCCTCTTGTCCACTCTTTCGGCCATCGGAACTACGCCCATTCCGTCGTCATCCCTTGTCTTGACACTCATGATCACTTCCTCTGTCGGTATCCCTGAGACTGATATGTTTGCCGTCGTCGTCGCAATCGACTGGTTCATCGACCGTTTCCGCACCATGGTCAACGTTTCTGGTGATATCTTCGCTGCTGGCATCATTGAGAAGATGACAGGTGTCCGCGATCCCGAGGACATGGTTGATGAGGACCTTATTGCCGAGCGTAACAACGTCCACGACAACACTGACCGTGTTTGAGGGTGTGGGTCCGGTTTGAGGAGGGATGTATGGAGTTATTGTAAGAATCTTTCGTTTAGCATTTGATAGTCTCAATCCCGATTTGCTATCATCTCATGGCGGATCATGTGTTATGGTTGATTTGCTGTTATAAAGTGACGTAGGTGATGGTGAGGGCGAGTAAGTACTGATGTCGGCGTAGATGCATGCTTGAGCGTATTCATGCGGCTCGGCGCATCGACCGAAGGGAGGCGCATGCCGGGCATAAATAAATAAACGGCATGCCTTGAAGTTGCCAATCGGAAATCTTTGAGCCAGTCATGCAACCGTCGTCTTCGGATGTGGCAGAACCAATGTCGTGGTACTTCATTCGACGTGCTATCGAATCGGAGGTGTGTTCTTCAGATCAATTCCGTGGCTTTGTGAAGATATAATGCAGTAGTTCCTGCAATCAGGAGCACATGGCTATATTTATCAGACGTGCCTGCAAGCCCTGGGCCGGGCTCTCGGCCAAACAGCCATCATGCCGGACCGGATGGCGCGGCATCTGGGGCGCTTTGCGCACAAACTCTCCGGGGGTGCGTCTCGTCTATCATGTTTCTCTTCCGCACGGATCAGGAAGCAGAAAGGGCGCCGTGGCGTCGAACTGCAGGGCGCGAGACTCCGGGGAGATGCCTGTCGATAGTCCATCTTGGCAGATGAGGCTCTCGGCCACGAGGGGTGTTGGCCGGGTTTTGGGGGACAGGAGGCTTCCGAGCGGCCGGAGGATCCGGAGCGCTGGTGGAGAGGGCTGAATGAGTGGCGTATGCTGACGAGACAAGATGGGCCTCGTGGGGCGGGTGGGATGACGGTTTCGGAGTGGGTTCGGCGAAGGGGTCCTTTGACCGAGGTCGGTCGTGCGAGGGCTGGCGAGAATGGGTGTTATGAATGCAATGAATGCATCTATGTGACTTGGAGGACATGAAGTTCCCGAAATACTGATGTAGGGCCAAGCTGAGATATTTAGCGTGGCTTGCAGGGCCTCAAAGTTGCTCTGCAATTATGGAAATAATGTAACATTCAAGAGGCCGTCAGTCCATTTCACAAGGCTTGAAGGGTCATGACGCTATCTATTCGAATTGTGGTATAAGTAACAGCCTACTGTGGCGACCCCATCAGGCAAACTCCTCAGACACGGAATGAAATATGATGCTCCCGAGCATGGAAGGATACGCTAACTAGGGGAAACGCCGACTGAAAACCTACAAAATATTGCTAGCAGTGCACAAGTCGTGCAATAAATTTCGTACCTGCAGCCGAAGTTTGGCAGAACTCGAGATGGGTCGTTTTCCAGGCAATTTCAAGACGTGAGTGACTCAAGGTTCGTACCCGATCCAGGCAATATTTCCAAGGGGCCGTCCTGACTGGGCTTCGTTGATGCTACTGAAGATACACGCATCACCTATGGAGTGTCCAACTGTGGGCAAAGTGACGCCAGGTTCTCATCTCCTCAAGGCTCCGGAATGAAGATGGAAAGCAAGCGACACTAGTCTTTGGTGAAGGTCTTTGCGAATCTCTGCGCACACCACTGACATGCCTGTCAACAATTTTCTGGAAAGCGATATGGTTCTGATTTGGGAATAAAACTTACATTCCCACAGCTGATCGGCTCGTATTTCGGTGGATTCTTCTCGTCCGTACAGCTCAGCAGTACGGAGCACGTCTCGTTGAAATTGAACCCAAAGAAAAACGGCATGGAGATGCGGTCCTCAGGTGCGTGGTTGAAGACGCGATGAACGGTCGACTGGAATTTGTCGTTCGAGAGCCGCATCAAGAAATCTCCAATATTGACAACAAACGTGTCGGGAATGGGAGGCACCTTGATCCACTGCCCTTCATTCGTGAGGACTTGAAGGCCTCCGATGTGGTCTTGCCAGAGGAAGGTGAAGCACTGCAGATCCGTATGCGCGCCCAGGCCGACGTCCAGGACGGCGTCCTCTGCGGCTGTGTTTCTGGGGTAGAAGTTGATTACGCCGTCGCTGCGGGCATTTCAGTTGTCATAGTCAAGCAGAGGAGGGGATGTGGTGTACAAACCTTCCAGGGTAAGTGACCAGATTGTCAAAGTAGTCTTCGGGCACGTCGAGAGCTAGGGCAAAGATCTTGATCATGTTTCTGGCAAGAGACAAGCATGCCTGCCAATAGGCGAGCATAGCGTCCTTGAACCCGGGTAGGTGGCTGGTCCCCTCCCACACAAAGTCTTCGCCGCGGAGCCATTCTTGAACTTCTGGTGGGATGGAGTCCAAGTCTTTCTCCTCCGGGTCGTACTTGGGGTCGTACCTAAAGCTGAAGCCTTCCTTGAGGTCCATGGACTCGGTTGGAGAAATATGGCCCCTGCGACTCCAACCATTGTAAAACTTGGAGTGCCTCTGTGCTATGACTTCTTTCTGCTCGACGGGCTGGGCGAAGAATTTGTGGCCCTGCTTGAAAGCTGCTTCGATCTTCTCGCGGGCGATGCCGTGATTCTTGATGTAGAAGAATCCTGTATTTTGCGAAGCGTCGCGAACGACATTTGCCAGCGCCCACCTCTCTTGCTCGCTGCCTTGTATTCCAGACAAGTCGATGATGGGAACCTCAGTGCTGTTGCAATCTCGAGGGGGTGTTGTTAGTACATCCCGATACACTGAGCCGTAGGCCGAAGCCAGTTCCAGCTTGTGGGTCTCGTGAGACTTGGTCTTGGTCGAAGTCGTAGTCATTTTCGCGGGGTTGTAGACTGCAAGAATTCTAATATGCCGCTTCGGTGCTCGATTATCAATTGTTTGACGATTTAATATGGATGATGGCGATTGCGGATTGTATCTTCAGGTGCGAGGCCAAGAGACGACAGGGTGGGCGAATATGAGGCGTTGACGGTCTCCGTCGGTCTCCGGCCGGTGGTTCACGAAGCACGCTGGAGGCGTACCCCGCATCTGCCGATGATCCTCACAAGATAAGATCTGACCAGCAATCGGCGACACACGGGCTTTACTTCACTGTTCAACGCCTTCTATCCTCTGTATCATCCCTTACTTCATTAGCGAGGAGAATACGGCCTCCGATAGATGTGAATTGCAGGATATGACCAATTCAGCGTCGATGCATATGCAGACACGACACTGTAGTCCCCTATTCACATATCTACAATGATCTACAGGCTTCATATGGTCTACGAGTAGCATATTGCCTGTCTTCAGAATCTGAGACTGCATAAGCTCCTATTCATGCTCAGTTCATGGTGCATGCTCTGTTCTTGCTCGTACCTCGTGTGCAGAATCAGCGGTAAATGAGGACACCATACCATGTCAAGGCGCATCAAGTCCAGGGCATTGCTGAAAGATTGATAAAACTCTCGACAGACATGATTCTCAAGGCGGCTCAACGAGATATTCCATACGATGCTTCAGGTGACGATGGTAGGCGCTGAGACGGACCGTGGACTTTGTGGATGTGTGGGGTAAAGGTTCGCTAGAAACCCGCGGTAGGCCTAAACAGGTCTGTCACCCTTTGCTCCAGGGCGGTAGACGCTCGATTTCTTGGTGCACCACATTCCTGTCTTCATGGATGCCTGCATCGCAATCGTGGTCTGCATCTCTCCGTCAACATGTATGAGAAGCGTTCGCGCACAATTGTACCAACATCTCCCAGTCGCGTGGCAAACGGCGAATCCGAAGAGCCTCAGCCGGCCCAGAAACGTCGGCGACGCGTCTTTTCCTGTGAGTCGTGTCAGAAGTTGAAGTGCAAATGCGACTACGACGTCCACGCGCAAGCGTGCCGCAGATGCCAGAATCTACGGTGACTGATCCTCCACGACCCTTGTCAGGGCCACCATGGTCCGTGTCATACTGACAATGTATTGCAGAATCTCTTGTTCGCGTCGCGAGGACGTGGACGTCGTAGCACAATATCAAGAAAGCCCAAGATCATTGTCTGCGATAGAAGCCAAGTGAGATATGAACTTTCAAGTCTTTGAGAATCCCCTCCATCAAATGACTGACGCGAAGAGTCACAGGTTGCTTGAGACTCAACGGGAGACACAGGATGCGTTACGTCAGTTAACGCGCCTCGTTCAATCGGTCACAGACCGAATGGACGACAGAACCAGTCGTGGGAACCCCTCAGAAGAAGAGAGAGAACCCCCGGTCAACGATGAGGCTGCCTCCTTGCCTGAAGGCGATGAGTCTGGCCCCGGCCGAATGTTGGACCCTGCGGACTACGCTGTCAGCTCCGCGCCAGTCGTAGTACTCCGCGAGATTGGCCGCCGGTACACGGGTGTTTACACGAGACCGCGAAGCGTTGCTAAAGGCGACCTGGTGCATGACGATATCTTGACCGAGACAGAAGCATATGAGCTCATCAGGACGTGAGTGGGCTCCATTGGGTTCTCGTCGAAGATTCAACTTAGCTTACGTGACCGCCAAGTTTTCATGCTCAAGGGAAGCACGATTGGCTTTTGAAAGAAATGATCGGAGTGATGTCGAGCGGTGATCTTCGACAGACCTCGTCATTTCTTCATAGTGTGTGCTGCCTGCAGGCCATACCACACCGGCCCGACCTCGTTGTGGATGCCGTTCATCAAAAGGTTCATGACCGCGTCAGGATGTCCCTAGGCCAGGTTCTCCTGATTAGTCCTCTAACTCTGGAGGAAATCTATGGAATCTTCCTCATGAGCGACAATGGATCTTCTGCCAAGCATGTAGGTTGAACTCCCCTAGCAGAACCTGAAAGTGAACTGATCGCGTGCTTGCCAGCTTAACTCTGAGTATATCGACAGTTGGGTCTTGACAGGCTACTGCGCCAAGCAAGCCATGCTGAGCATTAGCTTCTCAAGCATTGTCAACAAAATCAAGAACGAAACTGCCAATTTGGAAGACCAAAAAGCCGTTCGGCTGTGGTCTACAATATCGTTGCATCACCTGCAGTACGTCCATTTATGTCGCCTCGCCACTGACCACTAACAAATTTCACAGTTGGGCAGCCACCACAGGCCGGCCTTCCGTCATCCCCAAGGACTATCTGGACCACTGCAACATTCTGCTGAGTTTCTATGACGCCTCCATGCAGGACGGTATGCTAGTAGCCGAGGCTTCTCTGTATTCCTCTCTCCTCAGTAAGCTAGAGAAACGCCAGCCACGAAAGTTTATTGCCAGTAGCACTTATTTCGCCGACTGGGAAGCGCGCTGGCGCCACTTACTTGGTAGGTAAAGCTTGAAATGTGAAAGAGCATCTTCCATACTGAACTATGCTCGTTTATCCAGACCTTCCGACGGCGCTAAAGCTCAAGATCGGCCATCACTCCGCGTCTCTCATTCTCATAATGAGATCCCTCCAGGAGCTCGATGAAGGCCTATCACCCAACATATTCATGTCCAACCATGCCACAACCTCTCAGGTCTTCGACGATCGCGCTTCCCGGACCACTGCGGATTCCCCAAATACGGCTGAGAAGGCCAAAGCTGACCTCAGAGTGGATGCCTGTGTTCACGCTCGTGTGATACTGCAGACCTTCCTGAAACTGCCAACCCATCTCAAGTCCTCTCTCGGCTCCAACATGTGCCTCCGTCTGGTCTACGGCGCCTTGATTCTCTCGCACTACGGCGAGACAGTCTCCAATTTTCCGGATCGCAGCGCCGCAGACCTTGTCGCGCAAGTCAGTTACTGGGTGGGCCAAGATCCCAGCAAATCATGGGCGGGCAGGTTCGGCAACCTCGCCCAGCAGAAACTTTTGCCTCGCCTCGACGGCAGCCAGCAACCCATCGCCGGAGCTGCTCTCACAGATAGCGTCACAAGAGTGACTGAAATGTTGGCACCGGACGGAGTGGCGCGTGGGGCGGACACCGTGGCCCACGAGTATGAGATAGACTGGAGCGAAATGTTTCCTAATATGGAGGACTTTTTTGCCGGTGGATTTCTTGGCTATGGGGCGGAGCCTTGAGAACAGCCAGCTGAGAGGGCGCGAGCAGCGGATAGGATTGCCGCAGAACGTACAGCACGGGCAAGAACCAGTTGAGGTAAAATGTAGTTCTTAGCTCGTGTTCCCAAGGTCAACCACGTACCCAGGCATGGAGTACATCATGTAACAAGATGATTACTTCTAGTCATCCTAGGCGTATAGTACATTATGTACCAAAATGAACACTCAAAAGCCAACCCAGGCAGGGTACTGTCGTAATATGAATAAGTTTTGTCCTAGTGTGTGCAGAACGCGGAGCTTGGCGGTAGTGCCGGGAACAATTTCTTCCCCAGATTCAGGGGAGAAGATAGGTTGGCCGTTTAGGGAGCATTTCCTAAGCGTGAAGAAGTAAGACTTTTCTTAAACCACCCAGAATAACAGGCATAAGCTAGACTTCCTGGATGAACCGAAGACCACGGTCGACAGGAGGAATACGCTGCCGTTGCGTATTCCTGGGTGGACAGGTCGTCTGGTCAATGTCAACATGGTGACCGCCGATTGCCTCGCGATCTCATGCCCTTCCGAACAACGAACGTCCCCGTGACCATGTGCAAATAAGAGCAGCGATTCCTCAGACCCCCTGGCACGCACCAATCGTTCCGGACACCGCCTTCAAAACACGCCCCATAGCTCGCCGCCAAGCCATGCCCGATACGGTTGATCATCACGACAGGAATACGAGAAAAGCACCAACATCATAATTTCCGCCATGCGGGGTCTCTCCATGCCAAAATACCCTCATAGTTATGTTCATGGGCCGAGAAACGCAGACCAGGATGTTTATGAAAAGGTAAACAAAAGTTTACACGTTCATTAGACGAAACATTATGTTCGCCGGGTATCGCATAGCTCAGACGGCCTGTGGGAAATAATATAGTAATCCTCCTTTCATCCCGGCGGGGCCATCAGTCAAATAAGTACGGCGAGAAGATAGAAAAGGGATGCCATCATGGTGCGTAAGGTATGTTTGTTTATGTACCGAGACCAGCGGGGTATTTCACCGTGCACCGTATCACATGGTAATCGTGTGAGGACGTCATACGCCCAATCTCTCCAGAGGAACACCGCGCAGGGCTTGCTTGGAGAGTTTCTTTTGTTGCCCCCTTCTAGAGAAGCATCCAGGCTGCGAAACCCACCAGAGAACCGACGAAGGTCCTGGAGAGCGCAGGCACTGCAATGGCGGCGCTGTCCTCGTCAACGGCCGACGGCGCGGACTCGCTGCTGGTTTCCGTGGGTGTCGAGGGCTCTGCGCTGGTAGTGTTGGAGGTGCTGCTCGTGACAGCAGAAGAAGCGACTGTTATAGCGGTCGTGGTGGCAAAGGTAGTAGTTAGGGTAACTGTGGTTGATGCATCTTCAGACACAAAGGTTGAAGTTTCAACGATGGAGCTGGCCTCGATGAAACGACCTTCGGTGGGCGCCGGGATGTACTTGGCAATACTGGTGGAGCTTGACGCCTCCGACTCTGTCTTGGTGGTCTCCTTGGGCTTCTTGGGCTCGGGGGCCTTGGTGGATGTTGGTGTCGCAGTGCTGCTAATCGAGGTGGTGCTGGGCTCGGGGGGGTCGATCGAGGTATCGGCAGGGCCAAAGGTCTTCGGGTCACGATACCAGTTGCTCGCAGGGTCGCCGAGGCACTCGCCGAGTGTAACGAATTGGAAACCCTTTTCTTTGCCCACGTCAATCATGAACTGGACAAAACCGTTGGCGGTGAAATCCTGAATGTCGTGAGACAGCGAGATGAACGAGCTGGAGGAGGGGTCGGCGGCTTTGACGGCAGAGCTGTACCTCGCCTTGGCGTTGACGCCGCCGGCCTCCCAGTCCTTGGTGTCGAGGTCGTAGTCAGTCTGCAAACGAGGTCAGTGTTTTCTTTATCCCTCGCCCTAGAAAACGAGAGCATACAACATGGTAGCCCATATCCCCAAGGGCCTGGTAGCACTCCTCGTTGCAGGCGGTGTAAGGAGGGCGGAAGTACGTTGGGATGAATCCGAGAATGTCAGCGAAAGCCTTCTCGTTCTTCTCGAGCTCAAGGACTTTTTGGTCGTAGTCGATCTCGTCAAAGTTGGGATGGCTGAATGAGTGACTGGCAAGATGGTGGCCGCTGGCATGCATGCGCTTGAGGAGCGAGTCGTAGTTCCCGGTGGTGAGTCCATCCCCTCCATTCTTTCCAACCATGAAGAAGGTGCCCTTCACATTGTTCTTCTCGAGGGTGTCGACGATGCCGGCCGTCAAAGTACCCGGTCCATCATCGAAAGTGAGGGCAATCTTGCCGGGGCTGCTGCACGAGACAATCTCGGAACCGTAGGCTACATTGCCAAGGCGCGGCCGACTATCCTGACGAGCTGAAAGTTCTCTCTTTTGCACATTGCCAGGCGCGGCGAAAGTCAACTCGCTGAGGGCGGCGAGGGTCGCAAGTAGTGAAACTGAAGGAGCGTTGATAAACATTATGGACGAACGAAGCAAAATAGCGAGTGACTGGAGCGATCAAAACCGATAAGGAGAGCATACAAGTCGGGCACACAGGCAGGCAGCAGAGTGAGCATTCTATTATATTTGGACTGCATGCCAAGCAGTGTCGGGCGAGCACCTAGGTTGCTAGACTCCATAATCCGTATTCCCAGTGGGAGATGACCATGTATCAATGCGCTGACCTTGCAACTGATCAGAGCAGGGGTGGGCGGAGTGCCTACGACATCGAGCATCGTCCGGGATGGAGCGCAGTGAAATGGTGGGCACGCAAGACTGCCCCGAGGCCAATTATAAGCATAACCCACCACGACCGGGGGGGTTGGTGCGCACAGCGTCAAGTTGCGCGAAACGCAAGGAAGCCGGCCGGTTGGCCCCCGGAAACGCCTCAAATCGTTGGTGCATTGCGATAGTAAGACAAGGCGTGGAGCGCCAAGCTGGCCGAGGGTCAGCGTGAGCCACAAGAACCCCCCACCCCTCTGTTACCAAGTGGGAACAGCTACCACACATGTGTCAACGACGACGAAGGCCAAGACTGTTCATGCCTCGGGCTGCTGACAGTGTTTGAAGTGCGAGAACACTCGGAGATGGGTCTTGGGCTGACAATGTTCAGTCATGACCGCAACTAGGTATGTGGCTCGAGGCTCGAGAGGGGATACCATGGATGAGCACGCTGAGGTCAGTCGCGTGGTGTGAACCAAAGGATAAGGTTCAGCTTGCGTTAGGTGATATCAGGCAAGGTCTCGTAACACCGCCCTGGGCCCTGCGCTACAGTCGATGGTCGGTTGCTCTAACTCTGTAGAACGTGTACGAGGTACTGGAGAGGCGACGAGTTTGCGAGATGAGTAGTGCCCCATTGATGAGCTGCAGTATAGGGCTCGCGATCAGGTTCCTGGTGAATTCTCTGGTCTTGCCATGAGACCTCAACTCGTGTCGCCCAAGTCGCTGGGCACCCCTCGTACGAGTCGGGTGGTCGCCAAGTCCGGACACGAGACAGTCTTTTTTCTAGGGGCTCTCGGCACTCCTTGGTCGTAAGGGCTAATGCAGGAACATCCCCAATCTGAGCCAGTTGTAGCCCTCGTACCCCTGATTAGGTCAAGGTCCTCGCCCCCAACTGTCGAATTATACTAAGAGCTGGAGCATTTGGGTGGGAGAGGTACCCAAAACTGGATGAGATGGGGTGGATCCAGGACGTCCATCGAGTTTGGCATCGAATTTTCCCGAGGACCCAACGGCCAGGATCTGTCCCCAGTCACTAGCTGGTACATTGTCCTAAAGGTATCCGGGCGTACAGGCCCGCCTCCTGCTTTTTCGTTGTCGCGCCGTTGCGCGCCGCATCGCGCGAGACTTTATTGTATCTCAGGATCACGCGCACGGGCGTGTCAGAAGTCCAACAAGGACCGTGACAAAAGCAAGCATCTGCGACGGTGAAGGAGCTGGTGGGGGCGTTCAACCTGTGAATGATGTGGTGACGGCGCAGAAGCAGGGAGGGAAACACGCATCCACACGAAACAATCTTGGCCTGTATCCTGTAGTCTAGCGTCTGTGTCTACCTGTCCCCGGACCTCCAGTTGGTGGCTCGAGCTTGCGCTCTCCGCCCTGAAGTTGTAGGACAGGATGACAGCTGTATCAATTTGACGCCGGGCGATCGGATGAACCAGCAACTTCGTCGACGAAAAGACCAGTATTGGGCGACAATAACAGCAATGGCCGCCTCGGGTTCTCTCTCTGGTCGGTGTCGGTGCGAGCAGGAAACATGCCTGCCTAGGATGATGCCAAGAGACATGTCCCACGAGAACTTTGGGTGGCGTGTGCCATGCCCGTGCTGCCGCGCCGAATGTTCTCTGAAGGTGCGTCCTGTAGCGTACTACACAGGATGGCGAGAACGCCTGTGAGATGAAGTCTCAGCTCAAGTCAATCGACTAGTGCGGGGATGGCGGGAGAGGCGTCGAGAAGCATCATCCCAAGCTATGGAGGCGTTTGGCGGAATGCGTTTTTCGCCTATCTCGGGCATTTTGGGGAGATGTCGATGATGGAATGCGACCCGAACGATAGCCATGGCAATGCTGAACCGAATAGAATGGCATTGAGGAGCTCCACGTATCGATATGCGTCAACATGCGATGTGCGGCCAGTGGTAGTGGTGTCTGATGAAGTGCTGGCAGGAGGAGACCGGTCTCAAGACAACGGGGACACAGCCACTGTGGCCGCAGTGCGCCACAGCCTTTCACTTCCACTCCATTCCTTCGTAGAAACACAGACAGCGGCCTCTGGCATGGTGGCAGCGATGTCGCCAGTAGTTCTGCAACAGAGTCAAGACAGCGTCAAGACAGCTTGGATCATTGCACGCTCTTCAGCTGAGCTCCTCCATGGTAAGAATTTCGGGGTTTCAAGCCAGATTCTGGGCATTGTCCAGTACCCCCATCTCAAGGGGCTCTCACTCGGCTGGCCTCCCTAACGGTGGCGTCGACGCGGAGGAAAACCCTCCGCCAGCCTGGCAAATCATGTAAGCCATTTCTTGACGCAAGGTAGCCCAACTGAGGGTGTCGAGTGCCATATGGCACCCTTGCTTAGTAGATCTGTGATCGACTTCGTCAATCGGACAGGCCAGTCAGGCGTGCCTTTCGCTCGAAGAAGCTTGGACAGGCTCATAGCTGTTTCCCAACAAGTCGCCAGCACACGCGAACAATGCTTTATATCTGTGTGAGTAGTAGACAGCTTCTCGAATCACAGCTTGATTCGATGGAAAGCGTCTATTCATTACCAATCGTCTCTGGAGAAAACACGGTGGAAGCCTCGATTGACACGTGCATTCGTGATGCTAGCGTTTCTGAGTGCTAATTCTGAAGAGGCAGCTGCAGACGACCTTCATCTGAAATGACATGTCTGTACCGGCGACATGAGCCTTTGACAAGGACGATATGGCGTGCTGTTCAACCCAAAAGTCGAATTGAATACCAATTGATTGAAAACAAAAACGACAGTATGTCAAACTGTGCAATACGCTACCGCCGCTTGCGGGCTACTATATGTAAATACATGTGGCGTGTCACAACCCGCATTCTCCTGGATGGCACCGAGACGGACCATGACTGACAGCCGGTTACGTTTCGCCGGCTTAGCCAGAGAAGGCAATAACATGCAACTCATTTCTATACAATTTGAATTGTATTCTGTCGCTTGCCCAGTGCCCAACCACCAACACCGAAATGCTATATGAAAGAAGAAACAGCGCTAGGAATAGTACTACATGCCATAGAGTAACCCCAAGTACGATGTACACGTAGGGCGTCTCGGGTCTATGATGACCGATACACCATGCAAAACCACATCATGTCGGCTTCCCTCCACTCTCAAACGCTACATCCACGCTCCATAGCGGATCCCACACCACACTCCTCTTCGATGCCGCTTCACTAACGCCGCTCGTCTCGCGCGCGAGTATTGGCCCAGACGCCTGCACCCCTTGGATCAGCGGTGCTCAGGGCCCCATCAGGGAATCGATATCGTTTCGTACCTCGGCCTCTGGCGCCTGCGGCTCCTGCGCAGGCGGACTCTCCGCTGGCGCCGTGCGCAGGGAGTTGGTCTCGCTCGCAACAGCGTTGCCTTTGAGAAGATGCGCGCCCGCACCGAGGGGTAGGGCTTTCTTCGAATTTGTGCTGCTACGCCGACTTTCTAAGCTCTTGGACAGCGCCTTACTGACGCCCTCGATGCTGTGGCCCGCAGCCCGCTGTTTGTCCTTTGCGCTGGCTTGCGCGTGGGTATGCATGTCGGCGCGAGCCTCGACATTATTCGTGGCGATAGTCGACTTGCCGAGGCCAGGTGTCGACGGCGCCCCAGCTTTATCCTCCACAGCGTCGATCATGTACCACCGCAGTCCATCGGACAGCTGAAACGGATTATCGTCTTCGTCGTTGAAAGAGTCCGTGTCCGGGAGCTGCCTGTGGAGGCTCTTGGAGAGGTCAACAACTCGCTCCTCGATCCGCGAGATGCGCGCCACGAGCCACTCTCGTGACCGCAGTCGGTGGCTATCCTGCTCGCGCAGGAAGTAATGCGGGAAACCGACGTTGAAGGCAGCCCAAGCCCCCGAGCTTTGATTCCTTGTAGGAAGGAAGAGCGCGAGATCACCCTCTTTGAAGTGTTTGTAAGCAATCTTCTCGTGAGCATCCTTTTGCAAGGAGCGAGCCTTCTCGCGATAAGCACGAGAATCGCGTTGAAGCTTTCGTGCCAGGTGCTCAACGTCCTTGACGCGGCGGTAAATTGTCTCGGCGAACTGGTCCATATCAAAGTGGCCCAACTTATTCATGAACGCATCGTACTTGTTTTGCTCAGCTCCAATCTCGCTACTGTTCATCCAGTACAGTAGTTCCAGGTCGGTACTGTCAGCCAAATTGCGGTTCTGGAACGTGGAAGAACGGCGGATCGATGGCTGCCCTGGGTCAGACGAATCATTGGCAACTTGTGTCTGGCTCATAGAGCCACGCTCGGCCCTGGGGACCTTGGTGAAGGTCATCGCCGAGGAGGCCTCGTCGCGAGTAACAGCAAAGCCAAGCCGTTCTAAAAGTCGACACATTCGATCGTTTTGAGCATAAATACGTTGCGTCAAGTCCTTCGTGTGGTCAGTCCGCGCGTCAAATCTTCCTGTCAGCGCCGAGTGATGATCTTGTGACACCTGGAGCTTTTCGCGGTACATGTGAAGCTCCTCTTCGAGGCTGCCCACCTGTGATTGCTTGGAAGCAAGTTCTTCGCTGATGGTTCTGGCATTCTGCTCAACTTCGTCCAGTTGCTTCCGCAAGCTCTCTGAGCCAGTCTCGCCGTGTGCAATTTTGGCACGAAGTTGGTCCAGCTGACTCCGAGCGCCAGCGGCATCTTTCTCAAGAGCACTGACTTTGGCTTTCTCTTCGTCCAGGCTTTCTCGAAGGTGCATAGCTGACTCTTCTTTCGTAGCCACTTGTTTCTGAGACTCGGTAAGCTCATCCTTGAGAGCCGTGAGCTCTTCATGTATTTTCTCAGTGTTGGACTTAAGAACAGCCTTGTCGTTATCTGAAGACTGCAGTCTGGCGACAACTTCAGCTGACCGCGCCAGCGTGGCGTCGATCAGATCGAGCATGTCTTCGGGGAGCCTGTCATTCGGAGCAAGCTGCTCATGAAGGCTTCGTAGTGCCTTGCGTTGAGAGCTGCTTGACTCCCTTGAGATGTCGAGCTCTGCCAGGATTGTCTTGTTCTCGTCAAGCACTGCTTGAAGCTGCATCTCGAGGCTTTCATTTTGCTCGCGCTGTAGTCTGGCTTCGTTGCGAAGAAATTCGACTTGGCCTTGGGCCTTCAGTGCCTCATCCTTCTGTTCCTTGCGGAGCCTCTCGATCTCCTGGTCAAGCGCTGAGACACGGCCATCATATGTTGCCTTCTCATTCTCCCTGGACTCGCCAAAGTTTTCCATTTCATCTTCGTTGTCTTCGATGCGAGCTTTCAGGGTCTTAATTTCGTCTTCGAGCGACTTACGCTCCTCGACAAATTCTCGTTTGAGTGCCTCCATGTTTCCAAGCAGGTCCTTCTTCGTAATGTTGGCCTCCTCCATCTGACCCTGGGTGTCCTTGTGCTGCGTCATCTGGGCGAGGAGGTCTTTCTCCAACACTGTAGAGCGTTCCCTTTCGGCGGCCACGTCCTGCTCAAGCTGCTGTATCCTCTGTTGCAGAATGTCTGTACCCGCCGACGAATGGCGCCGCTCCTCGGACATAGGGGTCGACTTGATCGAAGCCGTAGAGTCGTTGCGGTCGTGTCCGAACAGAGACCCTAGGCCTGGACGTGTTGCCTGACCTCGATGAAGAAGATCCTCGAGACGCCTGACTCTACTTTCGGCTGTCTTGAGCCTGTTCTCGAGCTTCATCTTGTCTTCTTGCAACGTCCGGAGCAAGTCATCATCGCCGCGAATCATCAAGCCACTCCTACCCAGTGCTGCCTCGTGAACACTTCCGTTCTTGAAAGCCTTGACGCGTTTCGACTGCTGCTTTGTCGGCGCATTGAGCTCGTTCACAAGCTCCTGTACTTCTTCTAGTAATGCGCTTTCAGTCTGCTGCTGCTTGAGGTGCCCGAGAAACTCCTCTAGGTCGGGCTTCGCCATGACTGGCCACTCCTCTTCCTCGCCTAGCAGGTTCACCTCTAGTCCCAAGATGGTATTGCTGAAGCTGTCAGGCCCATATGTACTGCCAATACTCTTCTGCCACTTTTTCCGACGTTTCGACTCCTCGTCTTGGAAGAGAGCCATCTCGTTGGCCAAGGTTGAAGAGTCGGTTTTCACCTTCTCCGTCCACTCTCGTCGCCGAATGGCTTCGCCAACAAACGAGGAATACATATACGGCAATTGGTGTATCAAGCGAAGGTAGTCAAACGTTGTCATATCCTCATCGGACTCGCGGAGATTTTGGCACTGGGTCTTAACGTTGCCATGTAGGTTTGAGATATCGTTGATCGTACGCATGAAGTCGACGGCGTCCGCCGCAATGGTGTTGCGCGCAGACGTGGCATACACAAGCATGTCGTCCATCTCTTTCGCGCGTTTCCTCAAACTTGGGATGAGTCGTTCCGTCTGGTTCTGTGCCGTTTTGGAAGCTTGCGCAAGGTCGCGCTGGCCGTACTCTTGGACAATCTGGGCATCCGTATCGATCTTGCCCACGACAGCCTCAATGTCCTGAAGGAGCTGCCCGGCCTCCTCGCTGTGCGATAAAGCTGAGCGGCTCACCAGATTTTCGAACTCGCCAATCAGATGTTCCAGCCCTTGGTACATGGTGTCGACGGCCTTGTCCAGGTCGCTGGCTTTCCGCGCAAACTTCTTTTCTGATGTAGCCGCCAGCGAACCCGCCTTTTTCACTGTGTCCAGCTGCAGCAAGTCATCCAGCGTTGCTTGTTTCTTCTTGACATCCTTGGACGTCATGAAGTTGACCATGGCTGCCGAAATGGGGACATTCTTTGCGAGATTCAGGTACTGCTCCCAGTTGCTCGCCAGCTGGGTATGTTCCTCCAATGCAGGTTTGACGTATTTCTGTAGCTCAGCATATTGGGGCTCGATCTTCTTGATGCTGAGTTCAAGGTTGGCAACGGCTGCGTCGAGGCACTTGATCATGATGTCCATCTCGCTGTAGCGTTCGCGCGTCGTCTCCTCCATGCGCGCCGCGTCAGCAGCGAGGCCCAACGCCCAAGCTTGCCGCTCACGGCACAGCGTCTGCCACGCCGCCATGTCATGGCTGTTGTCGATGTAGTCGGGGGCCTTGGGAACAGCATATCGTTTCGGGGCGGGGACTTCGGAGACGAGAGACTCGGCAGAGCCAGGCGTGGCTGATGTGACTCTGAGATCATAGACGTAGACTTCGCCCTACAAGCCAAATAGTCAGCACGTCATGCAATACACAGCAGATAGCGATGAGACCGGTCGAACCTCCTGGTGCAGCCTCGCCACCTTGACAGTCTTGCCCTGTCCCGTCAAGGCGACGAGCTGGTGGGAGGGTATAGATGTCTGGCGGGCCACCCAGCTCTTGAACTCATCAAGTGAAGAGAACTGAGTCGTGTCGACAACCTGCAACCGCTGGCCCGTGTGGGCTATCAACACCTGGGTAGTCATCGCGAGACATCTCCCGACGGGAAGCTGCGTAAGAGCCTGGGCGTGTCTGCACGAATCGAGCTGTCGAGTTTCTTCAAGGTGTCGACAGCCGCCTTCAAAGTTGCTATGGTTCCCGTTGAGGGTGCTGGCGGACTGCTCGGCTGTTGAGCGCCTCCGAATGAACTCGAGATTGGGTGAGAGCTGCCTGGTCGAAGCTTGGGGCGGCCGATATCGAGATAACAAGCTCGCAGGCGACCATCTAATGCTTGTCTTTGATCGTGCGTCAGGCTAGCGTGACGTCTATCCCGCGCCTTGTGACTAAGGTCATTGATTGGTGGTCAGGCGATCAGTGTAACACAGCACCAGCCACGTATGGCTGGTGAGGGGCATGAGCCACAAGGTCGACTTAACGCGTGTCAAGACGCGTTCGATTTCGATGGAAGAGAAGTGAGAGCGACAATCGATTGGCCTCAGTTTCATGATCACGGCCGAACCTGGAGAGCTTGTCACAATGGAGGCCAACTCGCCGTCACCAGACGCTCCCTCATCGGAGCTACCGCCCCTACGTCTCTCGCCCGATGAGCAACAAGTCCTCACTCTCTACGACCAACTCCGCGATCTCGAGCTCCAAGTCGCCCTCCTCAGAGCCCAAACAGCATTCATCCCAGGTAGCACGCCCGCCGGCACCCTCTTTCCTCACGCGCTCGCAAAATCCTCCCTCGTGCTAAACCATCGCGCCAGACACAGCTCCAGCGGCCGAAACATCGCTCGAAGCAGCCCAGTCCGCCGCCTCGGCCGCTAAAGCAACCTACCTTCTCCGCAACACAATCACAGACGCCGTCCTCACCGCGAACCCGACCCTCCAGGCCGTCCACAGCAGCACGCGCGCCACGCCGATAGAATCAGATCTGCTGCCGTCAGTCCGCGCCCGGGACGCCGCCTCGGCGACGCTCGCCCGCAACGCCACGAGCCTGCGCGACACGCTCGACGCCCTGGCCGCGACGCGCGCCGGGGCCCTGGCCGCGGGGCGTCGGAACGCCGAGCTCGCGCAGGAGGTGCTGCGTCTCGCCGAGGAGGCGGCGAGGCGGCGAGGCGGCGGCAGCGGGCCTCAGGGGAGCGGTGGCGACGACGACGACGACGAGGCGAGGCGGGAGATGCAGCTGCTCAGGGCCAGCCTCAAGGCGAGCAGGCAAAAGTGGAAGGTCATGAAGGGCACGGCAAGCGCGATTGTGGTCGGGAGCGGCGTCGACTGGGTTGGCGATGAGGGCCTGAGGTGGATGGTGCTCGATCCCTCGGGGGAGGACATGTGAGGACATGTGTTTGTGTCCCTGTGCACGCCGTGGCCCAATCTCTCTACATGTGTGAAGGATGGACGATGATGGTTTAACGTGTTATGAGCTACGATAAATGAACAACAGCGGACGATGAAACGCTCTATCGGTCAGAAAATGGATAAAGTTGCAGGTGACTGTGGCGGAAACACATCTGAGGCTCTCCCGTCGGAACCGACCCATCGAGGCTGACGAGGACCAGTCGTTCGTCGCGGACTTCCAGACCCTGCATAAAGTGACGATGTATGCCACCCATGCGGGTCATCCGCTAGAATGTGGTCTCGTCACAGGCCGCTTCCCCAGGCTTTCGCCCAGGACTCACAACTGGGTGTCGAACAGCAGACCAGACAGAGCACAGCGATCCTTGGCAGATGCCGGCGTGTTGGATCTTAGCGTCGCAGGACGCTTGGGCCATTGGCTGGTGCTCAAATATCACGTGATATGCCTTGGCCATTTCGGTCAAATCGTCTATCTTGAGATCAGAATATCTTTCGTCTGTCGAATTGTCCGAAAATGAAAATGTATGCAAGTGATTGCTTTGGTTGTCAGCAAAGCGATGGACGTGTTAATGTCGGTCACGTGTCGTGTGTGTGTGTCTAGGTGAGACCAGCAGGAAGAGAGAGTAAATGGGTGCAGCAGTTGGGGCGCCCAGCAAGCAAGAGGGAGGGGAGCGCAGACTCCCCCAAAAATCAGTCGGTCCATGCCCTGCTCGCATCAGCCAGACAACCGACAGTCGGGGCGGAGCCAAAAAGGCAGGCATTGGGTCGGTGGACAGTTTGGGTCACGCTGCGCACTGTCTCATTGGTTGCTGCAGGCATTTGAAAGGGCGCATAGCGGGTGGCGGACGGAGGGAGAGAGGGTCGCCGGTTATGGCACAGTGCGGGACTCGTTTGGGCGACAGGGCTGCACACAAGTCGCTGGTACAACCGCATCAATCTCGACTGTGGAACAGGGAGTTGGGGCCCAGCGCTCAAGGGAGGGCCAGGAAGGCCAAGGAAGAGGAGGGGGAAAACTGGTCGAGACAACTCCTCACTGGGGCGCGGCATCAGTCCAGACACCTCCGGCCCTGTCTGCGGTCTAGGCGCGCGCACGCATCACTCCTCACTCTCTCCATCCCCGTCACCAGTCGCGACTCACAAGGTACAAGCTGTTCAGCCACCTGCCCGTGCATGACCAAGTACCACCCGTTTCGGTATTCGAGGGAGGCCGTCTTGTCTCGTTCGCCCGAGTACTTTGCCCACCTACGTAGCCAGGTAGGTGGGCAAGGTGGGCAAGGAACGCTAGGTGTGTGCTGGTGTGCACTCCTGACACTCCATCAGCACCAGCCGAGCGCCAGCACCAGCGCCGGCCTCGTCGGAACACGGAGCCTGCGCACTACTCTGAGAAACTCGCGCTCGAACGGTGCTCGCTCTCAGCACCACCATGCGCAGCGAGGCATGCGGTCGAGCTGGCGCCAACCAGCCTTTTCTGCCAGCGTTTTTCTTCTTCACCTTACCAGTCTGCATGTGGCCTTGGATCTGGCATCACGACTATCAGACCGAGCCAGTCTGGTACAAGTGGGATTGCTCACAGATCCTCTAGCAGCGTAAACGCCCCGTTCGGCTTCTCGCCGAGCATGTCTCGCCCGGGAGACGGCTAGATGGGTCAATCTATCGCTTGTGCTCCCGCATGTGTAGGATGCTGGCACCTGGCCGCAGCACGCACGCACACACGCGCCCTCACTTGCGCACTGGCAAGGCGAAGAGGTGGTAGAAACAGAGGGATCGCAAACCGAGCATCGTCCGGCCAAAGTCAGACTTTGATTGGGCTGGGCTGAGGGGCGCTTTGCTCATCGCCTTCGACCGCTGGTTGCAGGCGGTGGCCAGCGGAAGAAATGTCGAGCGAAGCTGGTACTTTGGCTCAAGTACCGGTACATGACAATCTCCTCTGCTGGTACATGAGACCTATGCAAGGTAAAAGTACCTAAGCACACTAGACCTTTGCAGTCCACACCCGCGTTGCATTGTGTCAGTACCAGGATGTAGGTCAAGCATCAACTCGGGACAAACGGAGGAGATTGGTCCCTGCGAGCATCCGTCAATTAGAGAGGGGCAAAAAACTTCGTCGAAGGGGCGGGCAAAGGGTTCGTTTTTTTATTCATTCACTTTGTTTTTGTTCTTGGACCATGCTCGTCGGGTGACAAAGTGTAGATACCAGATCCCGTAGTGCAGAGGTCCCAAGTCGCTACAGCAAGCAGGTCGACCACTGGCCGTCTCCAGATCTATGCTCAAACAAGTGACGCCAGTCCTGCGAGAGCTAAGCAAAACTGTGGAGAGCCTGGAGGGTAAGCGAGTCGCCATACAGACTAGGCAGTATGACGGAAGGGGGGGGGCCTGGTACCAAGCTGCCGTTGTTCACCCTCTCCATGTCCAATGTCCCGAGCCCGACCAGGCTAGCGAGGAGCTGCTGTCTGGATTGCCGAATCAAGGCTATTTTGATAGGAGATCCAGCCACAAGAGACAGCCGCCTAGCTGAGGCATGTGTCCAGCGTCGTTATTTCGGGGAATCACGTCAAGGTCCAGGGGAGCGTGGGCTCTTGTCGTCAGGGGGCTGCTCGATGGATGTGACTCGAGTGTGATAGGACAAGCTACCAAAACGGGAGAGTTTGCGTAGGTGTGTCTAGTCTTGTCGCGGAGCACTGGGGGAGCCAAACACTGTGTTGAGGTTGGGGCTTGACGGGTATCCTGTCATCTTCCGTCTGGAGACCCAGCCTGACCACAAAACGTGGTCCAGCATATCTCATACCACAGGGGGCTCGGGCTTTCGTGATCTTATGGACCGCAGAGGAAATGGAGAGCTTAAGCAAACTGGACGACGCGTCGTATTGCTCCAGTTATCTCGCAAGGTCCCTGTTGCGTGTTTTGGTCGTGGTTTGAGCCGAAGCAGACGCGTCCAAGTCTTCTGGTTGGAAAGCACGATGATCCAAGGCACGCCGGATCAGTAGACAAGAGCGGAAGGGGGGGGTAGGAGGAAGCAACTATCTGGAGCAGGCATGGAGAGGGGTTGGACAGTGTGCGGACTGTCCGAAAGTACGTAGAAAATAAAGGGTTACCTGAATGGTGTGGGGTGATTTGAGCCTATGTCTCGAACGACGTACTGTGGGGCTACGTGCAATCACACGGACCTCTCCGGCACGCACGTTGGGCAGTGCAGAGGGTTCTTAGAGCATCTGACCCATCGACAAAGAGTAGGTAAGTACCTAAGGTAGGTACTTACTTACTTACAGCACCTAGGTACGGCTCAAGTGGCAGGATATTGCGACAGCTCGGCCACAAGGCGGTGTGAGATGCACGTACTTCTCTCTGAGAAAGAAAGAAACAAAAAAAACTCTGTGATCAGGAGGTGGTAGTGGCATCTGCAGAGTAATGTGTGCATTGCAAGTCAGGGCCTGTCGGAGCAGTGGATAACCGGCCACGACAAACAGTCTAGCCAGCTACATGTATGTACGTCGATATGTATCTGGGTGGGCGTGAAGGGACGAAGGGGGAGGGGGGCACAAAAGGTGCGGGCGGGCGGGCGAGGTGGCAGGCGGATCAGAAGGGAAGTGATGGGCCGGTCCAAGGTCGAAAAGGGCATGTACCCTGAGGAGGTACGGGCGCTGCGAAGGTACACAGTACTCAGTACTTGGGGCGGAGTTCTGTGACTACAGTATGGCACAGTAGCAGTTGGCATGGTGGCTACTGCCCGCTGGTGGATGGCTGGTGGCTGGTCACTCACTGGTCGCCCCTGGACAAAAACAATGAGAGAGGAGCACACACGCACACACGCACGCACACACGCGGGCAGCCCAAGGCAAGGTGCCAGGAACCAGGCGGGAAAGGGGGCAACGCGTGCCTTCCCCTTCCCAGCGAAACCCGGGTGCGCCTGCCTCGTCTTGGTGGCTCTGGTTAGGCCTGGTGGGAGGTGCCCGCAGGATCACTCCCCCAAGTCCCCGCCGAGTAAAAACGCAGGCACCTCGCCTCCCACCTCTCTGCCTCCTCTCTCTTTTGCTCTCCTCTCTACCACGCAAAATCACCATACAAATCCCAACACCACACAAATTCGTGCCTACACCTCGTGAGTACCTCTGCACCCACGCATCCTCCACCAATTCCCAAGTCACCCACTTTACTACGAATTATCGTTACCACTACAACCACCAACTGCACAATCTTCTGCGTCGCATCACTTGCAACCGATTCCGTACCACAGGTCCCATCTCCATGCGATAGATTTCGATCGAGTTGGGCCTTGTGTTGTGGCTTCACGAGCTTTGTCGCATTGCATCTTGGGTGCATCGCGTGCATCTATCTTGAGCTTGACCAAGCTAACCAGAGCTTGACGCGTCCAGACTCCAACAACAACAACCCTTTCAACTTTTTCCAAACCAATCCTCAGGTACGTTTTGAGGTCCAACATAGTCGATTTCAAGCTTCAAACGCGTATTGGGACGCGTTGGCGAGTGCAATTGCGTTTGCGATCCATGGTCTCTCACACGTAGCACACCACACCTACCTACCACCACCCAATTTCCCTGAGGCGATAGTCCGACGGACAAGCTGTCGCATCTCTGCGTTCACTTGGCCTGTTCGATTCTCTCGACCCGTCTATCCACCCCCCTTCCTGCCTTTTCTCTTCGACTCGCACAGTATTCAAAGCCTTAGCCGTCTTGAACAGGACACTGACCACTCTCCGTAGAACCATCAAAATGCCTAAGGCCGCAGCTAAGCGTGGTGCCGGTGAGAAGAAGGCCAAGAGGGCCAAGAAGGACCCCAACGCCCCCAAGCGCGGTCTCTCCGCCTACATGTTCTTCGCCAACGAGCAGCGCGAGAACGTCCGTGAGGAGAACCCCGGCATCTCTTTCGGCCAGGTTGGCAAGCTTCTCGGTGAGCGCTGGAAGGCCCTCAACGAGAAGCAGCGCGGCCCCTACGAGGCAAAGGCTGTTGCCGACAAGAAGCGTTATGAGGACGAGAAGGCGGCGTACAACGTAAGTATTCCTCGCCTAAAACCAGGGCCATCACACAGTAAAACTAACATGTCCCAGGCCGAGGCTGAGGACGACGAGTCTGCTTAAGACTTCCGCAGTTTTTGAACTCCACCATTCTCTCTCTCTCTATCGTGTACTATTGGACTCCGGCGCGGCTGTATGATGGAAACGGACTTGGGTCGCTGGCAGGGGCGAAATCTTTCCTTTTGTGTCTTTTGGGCTGGCGGCAGGGCAGGATGGTTGTGCAGTCTGCTTCTGCTGCACCTTCGGTTAGGCACGGCAGCTTGTTAGCTAGTTCTCGCGTATCGCGCGTTAGATCCTTGCTGACCAGGCATTGACGTCCTAACTTGATGAACTGAACATGACAGACCAAGGCCCTTTCCATGATGCTCTATTCGTGGCCCCATCCTTTGGGTTGTGGCCGAGATGTGCCGTGTTAAAATGCTTGAGCTGCTAGCTCCACATCCGGCCTGATGAGATCGACGCCGGCCCGCTCAGCCACGCGGCCCGCGTTTCGGCACTTTCGACAAGGTGGTCCCCAGATGCTCCTCCATCATCCCCGACCTTTGTACGCATCAGTCGCCGACACTCTGGAAGCATGATTCAACGGGGTAGAAGGCCTCGGACATGGCTAGGCCAGGGTCTTCAAGTCTGTGTGAAGCAGAGCACGGCCTCCTCATCGGCATATGAGGATGCTAATGGGCCAATCCTTAGACTGGGCAAGTCAAACTAGGTAACTCAGGTAGGTATGGAAGACTGAAAATAACTGGCTCAGCATGCATCCCGCTGCCTTTTTCCACTTTGCCTCGACTGAGTGGCCTGTGGTGCACGATCCTGCAACAAGGATCAAGCCTTGCCGTGGCGGGTTGTTTGCGCTTCTAAAATAGACAGGGCTGCTGCCTGCTTCCCAGAGCTGTGGTTGCCTCGCGTTTGAGTCACACCAAAGGAGGGATGTGGACGTTCCTACCTCAATTGACAATACCACATCCATGATTTATTATTAAGGAGGACGCTGTCCCGTGCTATTTCTACCGAGTGGGTTCCGTTCGCTTCAAAAGCCTTTCCTTCTCGTTTGAGAGTCACTGATCTACCTAGCTACAACACCATCTCTGCCTCGCGACATTTCCATTTATTCGCTGCCAACCCACAGGACTCACAACGTCATGTATCAGGCTGACATGTCTCGCCAGCATCCCTCTCTGCACCGCTCTCACTAAATCGGTCAATCGAGTCGCATATCCCACGTCGGTTTGCGAGCTGCCGCGAGACTGCCCACAGCATGATCCACGTCCTTTGCGTGCTGTGACCTTGCACACCCGTCCTTATCCGACAAATTGTTCGAGGGGAGCAGTTGATGTGGTATATGGCACGGGGACACGCACGCCGCCCGCCATTCTTCCCATTGCCCCATTCCAAAAGGCATGCGAGCTTTCTCAGCGGTAGAAGCGAGGGTGCCCAACCCATTCTTGTTCTTGGTCTGAATTGACCACCGCACTTCCGCCAACGGATCCACCCCATATGCGGCATCATCATGCAAGAGCAACGACAGCCCCCGCAAACTCCGAATCAGCCTTCTTGCTGCCAACGCGCGCTGCACAGAGCTATCCGAATGGGGCCAGATAGGCCCGCCTCTGTGGCATGAGCGCGCAGGGGTCATACGCTGGCTGTCGTGGCAGCCTCTGGGACGTCCAACACCGCAAGTCGAGCAACCCAGCGCAGCTCCTTTGGTCAGTATACGATACGCCTGTTCTCCTCTCTCTTGCTTTTGCTGCCAAAGCATCGTCGCTGTACATCGGCACCGAAAACACTTGGTCGCAGTTGGCTTTTTTTTTTGGCCTTGGTGCTGCATGACAGAGACTGACGGGGACGGTGACCGATCGATGGCATGCTTGGGGTTTCGTGCGGGGGCGGATCTCGGGAGACTAAGAATGCTTTGTGGTGAACAGGCCTGCGCAGTGGGAGCTGTCCGGCCTTGTGGCCCACGAACACAGATCAGTCACTGAAAACGACGTGCCTTGAGCTACACAGGCACGAGCGATCAACAACCCATAGGTGAGCACTACCGGCCACCCGGTGCCCCTCCCCTGTATTTCGACCGCACGGTTCGATGGGGGGGCGGTGGTGGCGTGGTGGTGGTCCATGAGTTGTCCGTCAAATCGCGGCCTGCAGCTTCGAATCGCAAGTGCAGCTGGGTTTGGCCCTCGGTCACCCGTTCGAGGGCGCTATGCTGGCTTCCAGATTTCTACTGCCGATATTTGCGGAGTCACCTCATTCTTGTCTGTTTCGTCGGAAGTGAAGTTTCTCGCTGGAATCGCATCTCGCGATCCGCTCTCCCTCGTCAGCAGTGCACCAGAAGGAAAACCAACTACTATTTCACTCTTTGATTCTCAGTCGCTACAAGCCGCTCCAGTCAATCAACACTGAACAAGATTTCTGATAGGCATGAGCCGCGGAAATCGGCCTCCACTTGCTCTGTCGCGGCGACCACCACCCTCCGAGTAGGCTCGCGATGAACTACTAGGTCGCTCCCTTCCACAATGCCGACCCTCGCCATAGAGCGTGCCGGCCAGGCCGATGTGCACCTCCTTCAGGGCTGCTGTATTGAAGCCGAACGCGCTGATATAGTTGCCATTCGTCTCGATGGCCTTCGCCTTGCTTTGCCCGAGAATTTTCACCCACATATGATAGCAGTCATTGAAGAAACTCGCGGTTGTGCCCGCATACTGCGAGATCTTGCTGACCGCGGCCACGTCCATATTTTCCGCGTGCCTATGACGCTCAACTACCTCAACCTCGTCCTGCCATGTTTGTCCCGCACACTCAGAGATATGACCATGTATTACGAGGATAAGACTGTTCGTAAGGAAATTCGGTGGCGCAGGATGTACAATAAAATGAAGGACGAGGTGGAAGGGCTACCCCTCCCTCAACGATTCGTGGTGTACAATCACTTCCTTACCATGGTCCGGCGGCTTTTGACTCAGTAAGTATATCCTATCTCTATCAGGCTCTCAGCTGACCATGCAGGTCGAAAAACTTTGACTTCGATGCGCTGGACGTGCTCAACAACCGAATCATGAGGTTTCGAGAACTCCGCGGCATATGTACGTTATCGTCATCGTCATGCGATCGTGTAGAAGGCTCACCAGCGAAAGTGCCACCTGCAAATCAGGCAGGCCCTGTCGTCCGTCGAGAAGTCATGGCCCTGGCTATACCCGTGGCCCAAGAACCGGTTCGTCAAGCTGATCGTTGCCACCTTCGACGCCTCCTAAAAGAGTCACAGAATGGCCACTGGGCCGAGCAGATCTTTTCCATCCCCCTTTCGTCTCGTACGGCCCTCAAGCAAGCCAAATCGTCTACTTCTTGGGGCCCTCATACGCCATGGGGGCGTCATCTTGCCATACCGCGAGACCCAAAGATCCTCTTCAGGCGCCCATTTGATAATGACCGCTTAGCTCTGATGGTATACATCAGCCCGCTGGATCAGGGCTCATATCTACTCCTCCGATCATTTCAAAGCGGTGCGCCCTGGTACGCTCTCCGTGGAGCTCATGAGCTCTGCATCAGTCGCGAGGGTGGGGCCCTACAATTGCGAAGATGGAGTACCACTGCGCAATGCGCCAGAGCGTGGGCAACGCTGGTCTTCAAGACATGGGAGGGTAAGTTAGCTTGTCTTTACCTGGAAACACGAGACCAGACGCTAAACATACAGAAATGATCTTGTTCTATTGCACGTTCATGTCGCTGAAGGCCCGGAACGCCTTGACTATCCAGATCAGCCCCAAGGAATACAAGCTGTCAAGCGAACGCCGACTTTTCCAGGCGTACGTCTCCCTCCTCCTTTACAAAGTAAGGATCATCGTATTAATAGCATGGCAGTCAGATAATAGACGACGGCTTTAAGCATTCATTGATCGTATATGAGGATGTCGAAACCAAGGGGATCCGTCTTCATGCCGCCGTTTGGGAAGGCGAGCTTCGCCGCTGCCCCGTGTGGACGGCTTTCGGTATGCAAAACCCCTGCCTGTCATTGTTTGCTCCCACCAATACCAAAGCCTGATTCTACCATTCCTTTATCTGTTCCTCCTTTGTTTGCCTTTCCTCAGCCTTACAGAGACTGACCAGCCGCGCGATCGCAGTAACCCATCAGTCATCCTCCCTCACATGGCTCCACCGCAAGTCCGCCCACCGCCTCTGGCTCCGTGATATCCACATCTACGTCTTCTGCTCCCGCTACCGGTCCCATAACCAACGACCCGGCCCCGCCGGCGCCTTTGAGCTCTATTTCGTCGAGACTGTGGCCGCTGCGCACTTTCGCGACTTGTTCAACCCCCTGAGGCCGTCTGCCGTCACGGCGGCACCCTCTTCGTACAAGGCGACTGTAGAGGAGGGAGACGATAGCTGTTGATGCACTGTCCTGACTTGGATGAGAAAGAGAGAGAGAGAGAGAGAATGATATGCAGATACAAGGGTGGGTCCTAGTCATCAGTTGCCATCTGGGAAACGACGAATCAGCCCAGCATCGTGGCTTGACGGATTGACTCTTGCGCTTGGCAATTGGGAGGGAGACGGTAATGAGGCGGACGTATGCACAGAATTCGATTGACGACTAACGAGAAAATGTTTTACGAGACTGACGATTCATGACGAGATACCTCTCTGCTTACTTTGCGTAACATCGCAAGGCCGATAGTAGCGCACAAATAGCATAACAATTTGAACATTCTTCCCTCACACTTGGGCCGCAACAACATTTTTACCATCGAATCACAATCAAGTGACGAAATAAGATATGAAAGAACGTGATGCAAAAAAAAACACGCATGCTCAATGTTGGCCTAGCATTATTTCGTACCCATGATCCCTCCCCGTTTCGTCACGTACAAGTCTTCTCGTATCGTTATGCCTTCATTTAGGTCTTGACATCAGGCTCGTCACGGCCAACGTACTCTTTGAACTTGAGCAGCTCGGTGGCAAACTTAATCTCAGGCTTCAGGAAGTCCTGGGCATCCTGGTCGTAGGTGCTGAGATCGTTACTGTACTGCTCGATGTACAGGCGAATGGTGGCGCCAGACGAGCCGGTACCGGACAGGCGCACGACGATGCGGCTGCCAGACGAGAACTTGGCGTAGAGACCCTGTCCAGAAGACACAGAGCCATCAAGGTCAGTGTAGGAGAAGTTGCCGGCCTCGGTGACCTCACGGTCGCCAATCTTGCTGCCGATAAAGTCGGGCTTGTCGACGAGTTCCTTGAGGGTGCCAACGACCTTGGCAGCGCCGTCCGAGTCGACATCCTCGTAGTCGTACCGGGTGAAGAAGGTACGGCCGTATTCAGTCCAGAAGTCCTTCTGGATCTGCTTGATGGAGGGGGTGACACCGGGGTTCTGAACACCGATACCAGCGATGACGTTCAGCCAGGCCACCACGGCCCACAGGCCATCCTTCTCGCGAATGTGGTTGCTGCCCGTACCAAAGCTCTCCTCGCCGCAGATTGACAGCTTGTCCGAGTCAAACAGGGCGCAGAAGAACTTCCAGCCGGTGGGCACCTCGTAGCAGTTGAGGCCTTGCTTCTTTGCCACGAGGTCAACGGCGCCAGAAGTGGGCATGGAGCGAGCGAGACCGAAAACGCCGTTCTTCTTGAAGTAAGGAATGAGGTGGGCGTGGTGCGCAATGATAGCAAGAGAATCGCCAGGGGAGACAAAGGCGTTGGCGCCGTAGATCATGTTGCGATCACCATCACCATCAGAGGCGGCGCCGAAGGGGATGTTGTGCTTGTCGACGACCTCGACGAGCGAGTGGGCGTAGGTCAGGTTGGGATCAGGGTGGCCACCGTTGAAGTCAGGAGAAGGAATGCAGTTTTGCGTGGCGCCCTCAAGGCCGAGCTCCTTCTGGAAGATGTCGATGCCGTAGGGGCCGGTGACACCGTGAAGACCGTCAAAGAGGACCTTGAAGTCGGGGTGGGTGGAGAAGAACTTCTTGATGAGGTCAAAATCGAAGATCTCCTTGAGCATCTGGGTATAGTCGGCGGTGCTGTCGATGATTTCGACTTCGAGGTTGCCGATGGTCTGGGTACCGATGGTGGAGAGGTCAACATCAGGAACGTCGGCGATCTTATAGGAGGTCAGGGTCTTCGAGGTTTCGTAGATCTTGTTGGTGACGGATTCGGGAGCGGGACCACCGTTGGCAAGGTTGTACTTGATGCCGAAATCGTTCTTGGGGCCTGAAGAAACGCAATTAGTCTTGGTCGCAGAGGTAGAAAATGCAGGGGACGAACCGCCAGGGTTGTGGCTGGCTGTCAGCAGAATACCGCCCGTAGCCTGACGCTTGCGAATGATGTGGCTGGCAGCAGGCGTGGACAGGATGCCGTTCTGGCCGATGAGAAGTTTCTTGACGCCATAGGCGGCACCAATCTTTGCGATCAGCTGGCAGACCTCGGGGTTCCAGTAGCGGCCATCACCACCGATAACGAGGAAGGACCCCTCAACGCCCTCTGGGATAGAGAGAAGGATGCTGGCGACGAATGCCTCGCTGTAGTGAGCTTGCTGGAAGACGGTGACCTTCTTGCGAAGACCCGAGCTGTATGCATGTCAGTAACTTGACAGGGGAGCTTGAAAACGTGTCGCAAAACGAATAGGCTTGATGGGGAGGGGAGCTCATCAGAGCTCTCAAGCAGTGATGCAATGGCGGGGTAATTTGGGACCTGGGGTGGATGGAGGGGTCGGTGGCATGATTCAGATTCCAGGAGATGAGAGTCAACGTACGTGCCGGGCTTCTGGTCCTGGAAGGGCTTGAATTCGACGGTCTGAACGCTCATGGTGGATTGCAATTCGAAGCAAAAATCTGGGATGGAGAAGGAGGAAGAAATGGTGGAAGAGGGTTTGTTGGGACGAAAGTTGGAAGAGGGAGATTTGGGCTGGGGGTAGCATTGGGTCTGGCTGAGGGCGCTACACCAGAAGCTGTCGCTGATGGTGGGGTCCGCCTCCAGCTGCTGCATCGCTCGTAGTTGCCACAGGTGATATCATTTGCGCGCGGAAAGCAGCGTCCAGGGGTGGTTGCCACTGCTGAGATCGAGGATTCTGGCGAACAATGCGCCGAGATTGAATCGACATTGGGTTTTCAATCTTGCAGCTCCATGGAATTGAACCTCTGCCAGGCTTCTTGATCGACATGAGTCTACAATGGCGAGCGAGGCACATCCGGGGTAGGCTCCACGATGCTACGGTACGCCGCCTGACTGGCTAGTCCTGAGTCAATGGATGCCACTTCGTCTACGGGTCATGCCCTCAGCAGCCTGCAGCTACCACGGGTTGTCTCTACAAGCAAGCCAGCTAGCTACATCAAGTTGTTCGCCCATTGTTCATCGTCGCTTGTCGGCTCCGTAGCCAAAGTCTCCCGGCCCTGACTCCACGTGGCGCCGAAGATGAATTCACGATAGTATCGTGCCTCGGCGATACTTTCTTCGATGTCCTCCCTTCCGCGATGCGTCCCTGTCTTGACCGGCGCCCCCTCGACTATCTCTCTCGGACACCATCGCTTCGCTGCCTCCTTGAGACTGCTGACATCTACGATTCGATGATGTAAGTGCTCGACAATGGGCGTATACGGTTGTTTGGCCAGAAAGCCTCGATCCGCATGCACCGTGTTACCTGCGAGCAGGCCCACCTTCGGCGTTGGCACGTACTTTCTGATGTGCGCCAGCAGGCCCTCCGCCGCCTGCTGAGGCGTCGTCGTCGAGGCAAGGACTGCCTCCGTGAGGCCCGTCTTGGCGTGCATGTCAGTGCACCACTCGCCCATTTGGTCGAGGCGCGACGCCGGCTGGTGGACGACGACACCCCAGCCGGGGCCGTCGAGCGGCTCGAGGTTGCCTGTCGTGATGATGCAGTGGATCTCGAGGATCTCCTCCGTGTCAGGGTCAAGGCCCGTCATCTGGCAAGGTCAGATTCTCATTGCTGTTACATGGTTCGATGGGTGTAGAAACTTACCTCACAGTCAATCCACACGAGAGGTCCATCCGAAGCTGCCTGTTGAGGTACAGCTTTGGCTGGCGTAGCACGAGAGCGGAGGTAGTCCATTGTGTGTTGAAGATCGGTGTCAATGGACTGCCTCGCAAAGGTCGAGGTGCTTCAACTTACTGCGGTTAATACCTGAGCTGTGGCGAGGTGGAGTTGAGAGCGTTCCACAGCAACGACTTACATCATCATTTCAACCGATTCTTCTTGAGCCTTTCTCCGTCCCCATTTTGACCGCTGGTCCGGGATCTCACCGAGACTTTCACCGGGTCGGTAATGGGCACTTTGTCATTGGTTCCGAGGAAAATCTTCAGCTGTCAACGGCTGCCAAGGGCCCCGCCACCCTGTCTTCGACACGAACAGGAAGAAGGAGCTCATGTTGAGCTGCTCAACCCATACACTCGTCGTCCACTTGAGCACCGATATGCAGAACGACATCTCCAACTCATCATTCGCAGCCTGATGGTCACTTACATGCAGCCACCACCCAGCTGCGCACATCCTACGCAACGTTACATCTGAAGTTGACCGCCTCAGTCCGTCATAGGATCGATCATCTTTGCCGTCATAAAAAGGAAGACATTCTGTGAACAGCTTTGGCCGAGCAGTACCACCATAATCTTTCCAGACTGTTACTCTCGGCCTGCCCCATCACCATGTCGCCACCTCGTTTCCTCGTCATTGGTGCCGGTTCTCGTGGCTATGCCTACGCCGGCGCTATCACGGACGAGACCGAAGGCATCATTGCAGCTGTTGCTGAGCCCCTACCCTACAAGCGCACCGAATTTGGGCGCGACTTCATCTGGGGTGCAGATGGCTCCCCTCAAGAAGGCCAGTCTTTTCCTGACTGGAATGCTTTCCTGACATACGAAACCGCCCGCCGAGCCGCTGCTTCTGCCGGCGATTCAGTTCCTCCTGGTGTTGACGGTGTCCTCATTTGCGTTCTAGATGAGATGCACCGCGAAGTCATCATGGCACTGGCCCCCCTTGGCCTTCACACTCTTTGCGAGAAGCCACTTGTGACAACCCTCAAAGATTGTCTAGATATCCATCGCGCCCTGAAGCCCTCCGCCCTCTTTTCTGTCGGCCATGTCCTCCGCTACAGCCCCCACAACATGCTTCTACGCCAGCTGCTTCTCTCAGACCGTGCTATCGGCGATATTGTCAGTATTGAGCACACGGAGCCAGTGGGTTGGTGGCACTTTGCCCATTCGTACGTCCGTGGCAACTGGCGACGCGAGGCAACCACAGCCCCTTCCCTCCTCACAAAGAGCTGTCATGACGTTGACCTCCTCCTCTGGTTGCTCGCCGCTCCCTACAAATCCGGCAGTGCCCATCCCTTTCACGTGCCAGTCTCTGTATCATCAACAGGGGCCTTGACCACCTATCGAAAGGCTCGCAAGCCCATAGCCGCTGGGAATGCCACAAATTGCATGACCTGTCCACTCGGCGACGATGGCTGCAAGTTCTCCGCCAAGAAGATCTATCTCGGACCCGAGCTGGCTAGCCTAGAAACAGGGAACCGCAGCTGGCCCGTCAAGATCGTTCTACCTGAGATTGAAGACATGCCCGATCTGGCGCAGGCGAAGCAGGCCCTTGCCACGAAACTTGGCGAGGACTACAGCGCGGCCACACCAGATCGTGAGGTCGCGGCTCGTCCCTGGTTTGGCCGATGCGTCTACGAGTCAGACAATGACGTCTGCGATGACCAATTCGTCACGCTCGCATGGGACGACGAGCCTTCTATCGAAGGAGCGCCGCCGCGGTTTGCCAAGCAGGCAACGTTGCACATGGTCGCCACGACGAAGAAGATTTGTGAGCGCTACTCGCACATCTATGGCACCAACGGAGAGATCTTTGCCGACTCGAGGACCATCACAGTCGAAGACTTTAGTACGGGGCAGAGGACTGTCTATAACCCCAAGATGGAGTTGAGCGGCCATGGTGGTGGCGATATGGGTCTGGCACGTCAGTTTGTGCTAGCTGTGCAGGGAGTTAAGAATGAGGGCATGGAGGTGCGGACGGCTCAGGATGAGTTCATCGGGTGCTCGCTGGGTGAGGCGATCATGAGCCATCTCGTAGTGTTTGCTGCGGAGGAGGCACGACGTGAGGGCAAGGTGGTGAAATTGGGAGAGTGGTGGGATAGGGTATCCAAGGGTGAGCTACAGTCTGGGGGGCATGAGGGCATCAGGTGGGAGACCGTGACAGAAAGACGCTCTTAATTTTATATGGGCTGCTGAGCGGTATATCCACACGGCCGTTCAGAGCATTAAGTTTATGACGACATGACGCATACGATACTAATAGGTCTAAAGCCTTGCAAACCTAGCACCGGAAATATTATTTACTTAAAATTTGACTATACCTGCTCTGAGGTATTCAGTGTCAGGACCCCTGCGGAGCCACTGAGGGCCTGCTAAGCTAAGGGGCTAGCTAGGGAGCTAAGGGCCCGGAGAGAACGTATATATAGGCTGCGGATAGCCCCCTAAGCTGCGGAGGGCTAGAATTCAGATATATTCCTATCCTATACCTATATTCTATCTATCTACGGACCCTATAGAAGACCCCTTCACTCTGCTCTAAACAACGCTCTGACATTCGGTGACACATGGACTGATGTCCGCATAAGAAGTCAGGATTTGTACTGATGATTCGAGTGGAATGGCAATTTCACGTTCACGATAGGGTACTATGGTCTAACTCTGAGGACAGGTCAAGTACCGCGAGACATTGCCGCCAAGGTTTGACAAATGAAAGTAATCGGATCGTACATCTCTTGCATGCCCTTCTGCGGGCTGTCCACATTCCGAAAGCCCGCATTCGCAATCATCATTTCATCACTATGAGCATGAGCATGAAGCCCACTCTGCCTAATTAAGAGAAGACCGACCAAACGAACCACGGTCGGGTTGTTCGTTGGAGGACTTTTCCGCATTTGAGGGATCGGGGGAAGTTAATGCACCAGATCCCCGACTATAGCAAGACGAGTCTCCTTTTCGAGCGGACGGACTAAGCAGCATAGTAATCAACATGATGGAGCCGGGGAAACCCCCAACGGTATAGGTGAAATGCTTCGAAGCAAAATCCAAGGGCCGGTAGTCAACATCAGTATTCACTGTAGTGACATGGAGTATGCGGATGAATCAGCCTTGAAGTCACATCCTCACATGGTTGCATGAGCTTGAAACAAAGATGAGCTAGAGTATTGCGTGGAGCTAGGATGATTTGCTGGGAGGGTGGTAACCCTGGTAGGCTGAGGCTCTACTTTGAACGACCTTACAAAAACCGCCTCACAGGGCCGTTTCGACCAGCTCCAAGCGCGTAGGATTGCCCAGGGCATTGACTCAACGCCGTCAAGGTAATGGAAGGGAAGACTTGAATAGACCATTCCGATCCAGGATAGTCGGCAATTAAGCACAGCTCATCTCCCTAAGTGTCAAGTATATCCGAGGCTTCTTCGGCAGGGATGAAAGATAGTTTCGATATGCGGGAAATGCACGACGACTATGACCCCTGTAGCGCATTCGTTATGGACCCTCATGAGGTGAGGAGAGGAGACCGACCCTCCAAAACTGCAAAGCTTGATTCCATGGCATCACAAGTACAACGTGAGCTTATTAGGGTAATCAATTTGTGATTGGTCTCTCGAGTAAGGGGCTCGGATGTCTTCGGATCAGCGTTGGTGTGGCATACCACGCTTGGTGTGTCGGGATGAAGGCTCTTAGACTTTTGGTCGAACCCGCACAGGCCAGGCCAACGAGTAAGCCGGGCAATGGTATCGGCTGATGTTTCCTTTGGTCGAAAACAATCCATGTTGATTGATCGACACCTTTGCGGGGTATAGGCGGCAACTCTGTCTGACGCATGGTCAAATGCGAGACGGGGTGAGACGTCAGCTCGCCTCCTACCTCGAGGTGCGTTGAGGGGTGGCTTTGAGTCAGCGTCTCACTCGCAGAGGGCACATTCTATAAGAACATGGCCTCGAGTAATTAAACTGCCTCACCGTCGAATCTGCTGCTGTTCCTTTCACCTTACCTTTCCAGTCAAATTGGACCCTCTTACGGAACAGGATTTACATCATGGCAGACAGCAACCCAAGGGCCACTGCCCTTCCACCTCCGGTATACCACCTCACATCACACGACCCCGAAACAGGCAGGTCGGTCTTCAAATCTCAACCTCTCGAAGCCGAGCCCGACAACAAAATTCCTCAGACCACCCTCTGGCACCTTCACACGACGACCACCTTTCCAGCCAATCTCAATGACGAGGTCGATCTCGAGGAGCACTACGCCAACAATGTCCCTAGCATGAACACGCTCCACAAGTCGGGCGGTACCGTCTGTCGCATCGTTGACTTTGCGCCCGGCAACATACCCTTCATGCACCGCACCTCGTCGCTCGACTACGGCGTCGTCCTGCAAGGCAAGATCGAGTACTTCCTCGACGACGGTGCCTCGCGCGTCTTCGGCCCGGGCGAGGTCGTTATTCAGCGCGGCGTCATGCACGGCTGGAAGACGGCGGGCGACGAGCCCGTGCGCATGCTGTTCGTGCTGTCGGATGCGCAGCCTGTCGAGGTGGCAGGGGAGACAAAGGGCACGTATTTGCCGCTGGACAAGATGCCCGAGAGCACGAGGAAGGCTATGGGTGGATGAGTGACGTTACAGGTCGGCGTACCTGGTGCACTTGACGGAGCTGCGCGGGCTGTTGTTGGGGTTGTCCGTACGGTCTGAGATTCGACACGACTCGGTCTCGACGGCTGTAGTACGGATCAGGATTAAATCTACGATTTTCAGAGGCATTTCGTTCATCTCCCTTGAGGAAAATCACAATTCCTGTTGTTTTGCCCTCATCACGTCAAAGCCATGCAGTTTCACGCAGGTCTGACGACTTGAAAGAGATTCGCCCAAGAAACATGTGTAGTATATTCCCGTCTCATCAATAGTCAGCAGAGAGTTGGTTTGATATCTACGAACGTAAAATTTATGTCTCGTCCACGTAGGATGCCATAGAAGCCAGAACTTTACTGCTGTGGTCATGCCAAAATGTCGACGAACACCAGCTCTCCCCCCGGCCTTAGTGCTCCCCGAAACGCTGCAACCCAGTTTTTGAACTTGCCGAAAGACTCAACTTCCTCTAGATCTTCAATCGTCTGGTGCTCCGAAGACGCAAACATTGTCTCGTTCGCAGGGGTCCCTTTCAGAGTGCTGCGGACGAGCTTTTGTCTCTTTTCGGTCCGTAACCCCACGAGCAAAAGACGTCGGAGCTGAAGGTTGGCACTCATGACTTTGGCAGCCTCGAATACGGCTATGTTGGTCAAGGCTTGCTTCCGTCGTAGGTCCAACGTCAAGGTTTCCAAGTTCCGGCTCAGAATGGCCCAGTCGGGCTGCAGGACCACTGCTCGGTGCTCGTGTGTCATGTGCTCCCGATACTCCGAGGGGCACCACAAGAATCGGTGATATGGAAACAAAATCTCGGAGCGCCGGCGACACAGTTCCCATATGCTCTCGAAGTCAGGATCTCGATCGCGCACTTTGTTGGCTAGTAGTAGGTGACGAAATCGGTTGAAATCTGGCCCGCCTTCAGAGCCATCCACGGACATGGCGGTGGCTGTATGGGCATCGCGGTTGTTTTTGCTGGTATTCCCAGAGCCTGCCTTGGGAGGAGGATGCTTCACCAACCCTTCGTCAGTCCATGTTGCTTTGAACTTTCGCATCCATTCACTAAGTTGCTCTTCGCTGGAGACACTGTCGTAGCGCGCCCTGAACCGAAAAGCGTGCACAGCCCTGCGGCCAGCGTCTTGAAGCCCATGCAAGTATGCAGCCGGGAAGGAGCGGCGAAGCAGATTATTACAAGGCCTGAGATCAAAGTCATGCGGGATGACATTCACCGAAAAATGGTCATGGTCTTTTCCGATGGTAATTGTTCCACGTTTGCCGAGGTGTCCTTTGGTATAAACCTCGATGTGAGGTGTGATCGCGGCGCTCTTACCGTCCGAGCAGAGCCAGCAATGTGGTTTCGGTAGAAGGGTGAAGATACAGCGCTCCTCACATAACGTCTCACAAATAATTTGAGCCTTGAGTTCGTGAGGCAACAAAGCAATACGCTTCATAAGACTATCGATGCTGCTCATTGAACCACTGTCTTCGGATTTTCCGCTCTCTACAAGTGTCGGGCCTGTCTTCTCCGCCATCGGACGGCGTTTTGAGGGTGGATAGGGTGGATAGGGTGCAAATCGATGCATGTTGAGGGTGGCAGTGGCAATATCACACAGGTGGATGGTCATGAGTTGGACTTGTTAGTACTATTCTTGTGCTTATATGTTTTCTTTTTCTCGTATCCTTGAGCATGTGGTGCTCGACTGCATGAACGTGTGTGGCTCTGAGCGCAGACGAGTTGCTTCAGCCTTGTTCCAGAACGTGAGCGTGATGCCCAGATGCTACCGATAGTAGCACACCAATGGCTTTGTCGTATCCCAGACTTTCTGTCTCATCCAAAAAGGATCCCTTCCTAGCGAAGCAAGAGTTCTACTGCACGCTGGAAGTTTCAAACGAGAAATGAGCAGCGTCGCAAATCGAAGCATCTTGGGGTGACTATCTCGGCCTTTCTCACTTCTCAAATTCCAGGACAAGGTCCAACCAAAGCGCGGTACAACTCTCTCAAACGACGCTCCGAAGTGCAAGCCATTCTACCATGCAGCCGGCTTTGTTTACAACGGTCTCCCAAATGCCAGGCCTCCGTGTCACGCGAAACTGGCACTAGTTCAAAGCCCAGTCTCAGGTGCATGAGGTGCAGTCAAGCCAGAAGAACACTGGTGGCGTCTATCCGTTCAATGATCCCTAAACAGAACATGGTTGATTTCCATTTTCTGCGCATGCACGTCCATGATGAAGCGACCTTGATCAAGGCTTGAAAAAGACGATCGCTGATGGAGCGATCATGCACATGCCTTACAACATGCATGGGGGGCCTGAAGCCACCATGGAAGTAAGCCGTCTCAAATGATGTCCAGTCGTTCTGGTGATTCATGATGCGTACAGCCAACTAGTACTGGCCACTTGGTGTGCGCTTTGTCGATGCCAGAATCCGTGCACGTTGTACAAGTAAGCCGTCTGCATAGAGGTGCCCATCATCACTGTTCAGGGAACACCCACTAGGACGGAGTGCCAAGGTTGCAGTGGCTATTGGTCGCCCAAAGAAATAACCCTCCGGCTTGTGCACGGCAATCGCAAATCAAATCGTATGGGGGAGTTAAGACTGTGTATCTCCCTCCTCAAATGAGTTCATCGTCTGTATTTTGGGGGAGCGTGGCCCGGAGTTAGACGGAGCTAAAACTAAACACCACAAATTGGGGCATGTGCTTTGAAAGGGATTATTAAGTTTGATGCGGGGGGCTTACCGCCTACCGCCTCCTCACCAAGACAAGCACGCCTGCATGGGGCCTACGGGGGATTTCGCGTTGGCCCATTGCACACGACGGGCAGAGATCTCGGCGATACGCTACAGCGCCATGATCGACTTTCGGAGCTTAGACAACGTCACCATGAGCCTCTCCTCACTCCGCCCTGAAACTGATTTCGTGGCGGCTCGCAATATGGCGATGCAAATTGGTGTATAAATACCTGGCGAGGTACGCTTCCTGTTCATCAGCCTCTGTGCACTGAAAGTCGACATTCATCGTATATTGCAACATTCTACACTACACTTCAGATCCAGTCGCCCTAACATAAGCCTCCCTCACTCATCATGACGAGCATGTTCCAGCCCGCACCGGAGCCCGCGACCGAGCTCGGTCGCTACCGCGTCCTCTCGAGCACGGCCGGCGTCCGCGTTTCCCCCCTGTGCCTCGGCGCCATGTCGATCGGCGAGGCATGGAGCGAGAACATGGGCTCCATGGACAAGGAGCAGTCCTTCAAGCTCCTTGACGCCTTCCACGATGCCGGCGGCAACTTCATCGACACAGCCAACAACTACCAGAACGAGGACTCGGAAACGTTCATCGGCTCCTGGATGAAGGAGCGCGACAACCGCGACCTCATGTTCATCGCCACCAAGTTCACCACCGACTACCGCTCATGGGCGCTCGGCAAGGGCAAGACGGTCAACTTTAGCGGCAACCACAAGAAGTCGCTGCACATGTCGGTGCGCGACTCGCTGCGCAAGCTGCAGACAGACTACATCGACCTCCTGTACGTGCACTGGTGGGACTGGACGACGTCGATCGAGGAGCTCATGGACTCGCTGCACATTCTCGTCGAGCAGGGCAAGGTCCTCTACCTCGGCGCCTCGGACACGCCGGCCTGGGTCGTGTCGGCCGCCAACACATACGCGCGCGCCCACGGCAAGACGCCCTTCTCCATCTACCAGGGCAGGTGGAATGTGCTGCTGCGCGACTTTGAGCGCGACATCATCCCCATGGCCCACCACTTTGGCATGGCCCTCTGCCCGTGGGACGTCCTGGGCGGCGGCAAGTTCCAAAGCAAGAAGCAGATCGAGGCGCGCGCCAAGGCTGGCGAGGGCTTGCGTAGCTTCTTTGGCGCCGAGCAGACGGACATTGAGCGTCGGATCAGCGAGGCACTCGAAGAGGTGGCTACGGAGCATGGCACCGAGTCCGTCCAGGCGATTGCGCTCGCGTACGTCTTGCAGAAGACGAGACATGTCTTCCCCATGATTGGCGGCAGGAAGGTGGAGCACTTGAAGGACAACATCACAGCCCTCAGTATTCGCTTGACCGATGAACAGATTGCCAAGCTGGAAAGCGTCAAAGAATTCGAGCTCGGCTTCCCTTCAAACATGATCGGCCAGGATGCAAGAGAGACTGGTGTGGCGCCTATGCTCGTTGGTGCCGTTGCGCCCATGGCTTGGGAGCAAGCCCCGAAGCCAATTTCAAAGGCGTAAAGAGACTTGAAGGCAAGAAAAAGCGTTTCTGTGTTGACCACGCTGTGTCGGCTTAACCGACGATAGGGCTAGACTCCCTAGTCAGAAGTACTGGCATCAAACTACTTGGGCATGTTAGATCACTGGTTTCAAAATAGCAACTAAGAGCTTTGCTCCTGTGGAAGATGAGAGGGCAGAGATGTGCTTGTTCGCATGAACCTACTTGTCTGTGGTTGTGAGTTTCGATCCAGAGCATCCAAGTGATGATTTTAACTGTGAAGTATCAGGACGCGCCGCCCATCAAGCAACCCTTGCAGCAGGTTCCGCCCCCACCTCAATCACATCCTTCAAGATACTTCTCGTTGCTCCTTTTCCATTCACTCGTTTGTTTTGGACCGCCCGGTTCAAGTGCGTCAACTGCATGCAGATCCCCTCCAGAGTCGTGCATCGCGCCTGGTATCCGATACCACCCTCCTCAACCGGCCTCTTTGCCGCCGAGTCATCAATGAGGCAATTCACAGCCGCTGTGAAGCATGCTGGTTGAAGCAAGTACAGAGGATTCTTCGGCTCCCTCATGCCCAAACGGGCCAAGAATGGCATTTTCCATAGCGCCACACACCAGACTTCGATAATCCGCGCAATCGCCATCATCAGAACTGGCGGAGGGTATAGAACGGTCGGAAATGTGGCGGACACGGCCTTCATGGCGGTGTAAAAGTCATCGAAGCGCAAGGGGGGTCCCGCATCGGTGACAAGAAAGGGCCGACCAGCAATACGTGCTTTGTCCACATGAGGACCCAGTAACGCGGCTTCGAGCAGTAAATGAGCGAGGGAGACGTTGCTTGCGTGAGCCCAATTCTGTACCCAAGGAGCTGTGCAGGTAGGAAGGGTTGGAAGATTCAAGGTGGCACTAACGAGGAAGTCACCTGCGCCGCCATAGATGCTGTTGCCAGGTCGGATGGCACCAGTACGCAGGCCCGAGACAGGGGAGTCGGCTGCGCAGACAAGACGTTCAGCCTCGGCTTTGCTACGCGCATAGTTGGAGGGAAAATCTTCGTGCGGTCGCAATGGGGCAGAGAAGTCGTCCTCAGTCATCGTCTGAACAATGTTGGTCGGCCAACGTCGCCACAAAGGGCTGAACCAGGTCACGGGACGGAGTGCCACAGAGCAGGACGAGGTGAAGATGAAGATGTCGGCTCCAGAGCTTCTCGCAGCAGAAAGTACGTTGGCGGTGCCGCCAATGTTGACACGGGCATGGCGGTCGTACACCAAGGGGTGGCGTTCTGAAGGTCGGATAGCAGCAGCAGTATGAAAGACAGTTAAGGGGAGCTTGGCAGAAGTTGCTTGCCACGGCTTCTTGAATGCGGCAAGAGTAGAGGCTTCAGACGAAATGTCGGTTTGGGCAAATTCCACCTCTCTGGCTAGAGGGATCTGAAGTTCGTCCCGTGTTGGTGGAACAAAGTCAATGATACGGATTGACGACGGCGCCTGACCGCGTTGTAGGAGCTGAAGTACAATTTGGCCACCAACCAAACCTGTAGCGTGTCAGATTGCTGATGCAAGCAAGACATGGGGTTAGAATGCTATTGACCTGAGCCTCCAACAACGATATAGCGCCTTGCAAGCTTGGGCGGAAGATGCGGGCCCCAGTCGCAAGGTTGTTTCTCCATCCTTTGATAGGTTTCCTTCGCCGTTTCTGCGCGCCATGGGCTATCTGTTGCATGTTTGAGAGCTTCGGGAGGCGTCGTAGCCATGCCTCGATTGACTTTCCATACCCACAAGCCCATGGCCATGGCCCATAAGAAAAAAGCGAACAAGACGGCCATCGCCATTGTGGAGGTGAGGTGCTGGATGGCTCACTGCAGGCTGGTGATTGCTCCTGGAAGGACAGCGTCCAAGCACGCGACTCCTGCCAGGCTGATGGCTGCATAGGGTTTTAAAGTAAAGAGGGCATGGATATCGTCACTTTTAAAGTTCTGTCTGCCCCTGTCGTTGGTGGAGTCACCAGGGCGACCTCCAACTTTTGGACAAGGGCGAAGGGTGTTCATGGTGAGGTGCAACGACGATCGTCATTCTCTTCTTCATATCCTAACGAGTGGTCGCTGCCCATGAGGATGCGGCATATCTCTCTGAGCAATTCAAATGAAGGTGATAACGCAATGTGGTAGACGAGAGGTGCTTTGTTCTGGTCGCAACATATTGTCAAAGCGACCCCTTGTCTTTTTTGTGACGAAACATGGTTCGGCAGATGAAGGAACGTCAACGAGGGGTCAGCCACACCTGAGATGGTTGGGCTTAAGCCACACGTTGTATGGTATCGAGTCGGAGAAGGGAGGCGTCAGTCGATTGATACTTATGTGGAGTAACACTCTGTTCGGGTACCTCAGGTTGCAGATGCAGGTGCCTGGATACGAGGCAGCCAGCACACCACCTCATCGCGAGGAAAAGTCAATGGTTGGTGTGTGGTATGGTGACGAAGACTCGGATTGGAGAGCGGGGGATCGTCGCTGAAGCTGCCGAGATCTGGTGGGTGGTGGGTGCAGGTGCTTGGGAAGAGGGGAGGTGCTACAAGTGCATGTAGGTTAGCGGATGCACGGCACGGCCTTGGTACATACAGGGAAGACGTGGTGCACAGGGCATTGTACAGAATGCCATGCCGCCTAAAGCACAGGCGTCTCGTTGTTCCATCCCGCTGCCGCCTCCGAGGGATTGAAGGCCTCGGCGGACAATCAGCCAGAGGACATGTCTAAAGAAATGGAACTCGTTCGTGACGATCCTCTTCGGGTTGCTCAATGAGGCGAGGCGGCGGTAAGCCAAGCCAAGACAGGCCGCACTCGAATCAGACCATAGGTCCTGTAGGCGGCAGTGCTGCATCGCCAAGGGGGAGTTGTTGCCCGAACCCGCAGGTGTACCTATCTATCGCTGCCCTGGGCCTCTGAACAGCCGCGGGCGACCAAAAGAGAGGGGTTGGTGGGCATGGAGCTAGCAAGCTCTTCAGCGTGACAGGCCCAGCCCGAGAAGCCAAGGCGTGGCGCCAGACCACAGACAGAGACTTACAGAGGGACGGCTTGCGCGCTAAGGAAAACGGCGGGAGTACGGGAGCCAGGCGGGCAGTGGTGACGAGCTGGAGGTGTTGATCAAATCCATGACTCGAAGGTCATCGTGGTACCAGCAAGCCCGAAGGTTCAGCTGCACCCAGGTCTACGCGACCAAACACAACAAGAGGCGCTCACAAAGGCTTGGTCGGTGTTCGGTCTGGAATTTCGGTGGCCGCGTGGTCATCCAAAAGGACAGCTCGTGGAGAATGATTGGTGGATAGGGGCCGTGAGTTGAGGAATATCGGCCGACCATCCGTTGTAACCTCAATAGACCCCTCACTGCCTGGAAGGGGGGTGTCCAAGGGAGCAGAGCTAGGATTCTCAGAGTGGTGGAGTTTACCTGTCATGTGGAGCAGGCTCAAGTCGATGACATGTGCCACGATGATCGGGGCAACCCAAGTGTCTGCTCGTTTGCAATAAAGCCTTGGCTTGCAAAGAACAACAGAAAGCGTCGGTTGGACGTTGACGATTGCGGGCATGTAATGGAAACGGGAAAGAAAAGCTAGAGAGCTTGACAACTTGATCGACCAAGGGAGAGCATTCGCGTGGCAGAATTGGACGGAGGCGGATGGGTGTGGTGTTTCAACAAAAGATGAGACGCGGCGAGATGAGGGCGCAGTGGGTGGCCTGGTCTGGTGTGATTGCGCCAGGAAGGGGGTGTGGCAGGGAGATGCAGGCGAATGAATGCCCTGGAGGGGAAGCTCCTCGCCCAGGTACCTACCTTAGATTAGCCAGGTCCCCAGGTCTCCGGGGCGCCAGGACGCCAGGGCATGCCCGAGACAGTCGTCCCCGGCAACAGCGAACGGCTGACCGGTTTGACGGACACAGCGATGTAACGGGCAACTGTGTGTACCAGGGGTACCTAGAACGTCGAGCGCGGAGGGGCTCAAAACTGTGGCTGGAGCTGTCTGGAAGCGGCATAGCGCGGTGAGGAATGTGAGTCTCTGAAATTTGACGAGCAACATCTGCTGAGGACGCCGAGACGGAAAGTCCGGGGGGGGTTGCAAATAGCACATGCGACCTGAAATGAGAGCAATCTGACGCATAATGTCAAAATCACTGCAATCAGTCATGACTGGAATGGAGCATGTCGTGGGCTTCGGAGAAGCGGAGCGAGGAGGGGTTTTGTCTGCAAATTCCTCGTCTGCTTGTCTCCCACATGGCAGGGCTTTGACGAGACGAGACACCCCCAAAGCGAAACCAGACGCGCCAGGTGGTGCGACTGTCAAGCGACAGTGCTGCCTCGGACGTCATGATGCACAGGGCTTCAAAGTACCGCAAACAGGAGGCCACCCGTTTAAGTGCGCGCACAGAGCAATCGACCAAAGCCCGTATCATGTTGTAGAGGGTCAATTGATGAAAGAACGAGCAGATGATGATCATGATCATGATCATGACGGCCAAAAAGTCTTGGGGGTAGATGATGCCAAGTGCACCCAAGAGGCGGTACGTACCTGAGAACCCCCGGTCGAATCCTCCACCCGCTGCCGCCTTGCCGAGTGCGTCGTAGCGTGGAGCTCAATAGTGGAACGCCGCCACACCCGGTGTTCATGTCTCTCGTCCGGACGCGACTTCCTGCCGATTTTCCAGCGTCCCTCGCTCCTGCTTGCGTGCTGTTTGCGAGGGCGTGGGAGGAAGGACCACCTCCCCATGCGTGCGGGCGGGCAGGGAAGGAGATACCGTTGCCCCATCTCGCCTTCCTGCCAAGGTTTCCAAGCACCGAGCTCTGGCTCTGAACCCAACCGCCTAGAGCCTAGCGCCCACTGGTCTACGGAAGCAGGCGCACACATGGTGTAGGAGGGTGCAAGGAAGCCATCGCCCACCTACCTGCCGCTGCTTCATAAACATCGTGACCCCCGTCCCCTCTGCCTCACACCTCTCCCTCGCCCTCCTCAGAAACACAATACACCTCTGTCTACCTCTACACGGCATCATACGCACAGCATCACGATTCCCGTCTTATCGCAGTAGCCTTTCGAGACAGCTTACTACTTCCAACGTCTACCTCGCCCAGTTCAAGCCCCAACAACTTTCCCATCTCAAAGCCCGCAAACATGCGCGTCGCCACCACTCTCGCCCTGGCCCTCTCGGCCGCCGCCACTCTTGTCTCTGCCCAACGCAAGGTCTACAGCGCTTCTGACCTCAACGACATCAACAACATCTCTGACAACGAGCGTGGTATGTTTCACTGCATGTCGCATCCTTGTCCTGTTATCCACTAACAAACGTCAGCTTCCTGGTGCAGTGGCCAGCGCAACGTCTGTGACGAGCTCTGCAACCCTGCTCCTACCAACAACTGCGACTACGTAAGCCACCACTCACCCTCTGTCATTGCTTGCGTCCACTAATATGATTCCAGCAAACACTTCAGTACGAGTGCCTTTGCAGCAACGGTACTGCACCCGGCCTCCAGTACTACAGCGACAGTCTGCCCACCTACATTTGCAACCGCGTTTTCTCCGAGTGCAACGCTGCCGCCGTTGGCAACGCCAACGCGCAGAAGACCTGTCTCGAGCAGCGTGACTCTGTCTGCGGCGCCGACGTCCTCCAGAACGCCTTTGCTAACGCCGGCAAGAGCGCGTCGACGACCGCTACCACATCGGCCTCGCCCTCTACCAGCGCTGCGTCGGAGACTAGCTCTGGCGCCACCGACGCTGCTACCACGGCTGGCAGCGCCGACGGTGCCTCAGAGACGACCACCACTGGTGACAGCTTCGCCGCACCTACGGCTGCGCCCATGTTTGGTGCCGCTGCCATCGCTGTCGCCGCGTTGGCTTACGTGGTCTAAATCTACGTGCCTGCATAGATGCGCTCCTTTCGCTTCTCTGTATTGAGCATTCCGACTTATGCCCCTTTGTTGGCTGCGCCGGCCTTCTGCGACAGAACAATGTCACCTTAATGAACAACGACTTTGAAGATGGTGGATGGTATGAAGGATGGATATTCCCCGCTGCGCAAGGGACGGGACGGTTTTCTGCCATGATCTGGAGGTGTTTTGGCGCATGTCCTTCGAGCCGGCAAGCAATCGTCCCCCCCTTGCGAATTGAATTGAATTGATTTGAATTAATGAGAAAATCACCCTGCCGCTCGACTTGAATCATGCGTCCGTGACATGATGCGGGCATAGACGGACCGAGCCGCCGCAACTCGTGTTCAAAGCCACGACAAAAGAACAAAGATGATGTTTTCCACGAGTGCCCCTGACACAAGGTCGATGCGCGGCAACATGGTGCGATTGCTGTCACACAGTATGATGCTTGTCCATTTTGCTTGGCCTTCGTGTTGGCAAAAGAGGTCAACATAAATACCGGCTTGCCCCTTCAATGGAGGCAAGCCAATTCAACAACTCAAAATCGTGAAAGGCATACACCAAGTATTCTCTCCTCTTTCCGCGCTTGCCTTATTCGCTATGCGCTCACCTTCTTCGTCGACGACGGTGCGAGCAGCCAACGATCCCGCCCCAGCAAGTGAGAATCCGACAACAGCTTCATTGCGCGTGTCTTTTGGCATCGAGCTAGAGTTTTTCCTCGCCTGGGCCTACGAGGGTGAGGCGGATCCAGATGAAACTATCGCCAACGAACTTGCTCCCCTTCTGCGAGTTCCCAGAGACCTCGAGCAAGGCTCTATGCGAGCTGACGTCCCTCTTTACAAACGTACCCCTCTGTCATATTGTAAGGAACTTTTACGAGAAACGTTGGCCGGAGCTGGCGTTCCATGCCGCCTCTGGGACACGAGTCTTTATCCTCCAGATTCAATACAGAAACGACAGGTAAAATGCAACAAGACGGAGTATACCTCATTCAACATCATTGGGGAAAGCACGCTGAAAGAATTTGAGAACATGGATGGCTATCGAGTGGTTGGCGTCGAGCTTGTAAGTCCTGCTATGTACGACCGCGAGAATAGCTTTGACCTGATCCGCCTTGCAGTCTCTACCCTAACGACAAACTTTCGATGTCGTGTAAATCAATCGTGCGGCTTTCATGTGCACGTCGGTGCCGGGAGAGAGAAGCGCATCGATCCCAGGACTCTCCGACGGTTCGGTGCCCTCATCTGGGCTGCAAGTCCGCTCCTGAGCCAACTCCATGCGCCAGACAGGGCTGTTCATGAGTGGTCACAGAATGTAAGAGATTGCTTAGGCACTGACATCAGCCGCGTCAACGGATCTGCCGCTTCTTTGTGGCGTTCTGAGTTCTGCTTTGATGTGGATGACGCGGAGACTAGACAAATCGCAAGGGCTTGTGGTCGAGATCGATGGCTTGGGGAAAGCTTTGAAACTGAAGATGAACAAGATGGGGGGCTAGGTCCCTCGGACATAGCAACGAGCGAGATGGGGGAACCAGGACGGCACTGGCAGGACACGCTGTTCATGAACCCAAAACCAGCCAACGCAGAAGACCTATCGCATCGAGCTCCCCCTAATATCGACTATAAATACCCAGATTCCAAACCGCGAGTCTTCATGTTACAACCACGACTCGATGCCTCTATTCCTCCCCGCCCCCGCCATCCCCCCTTCGAACGACGAATCGCCCATGTTCCCCTTCGTTCGCCGCCTCAGCGGAACCCAAACGTCATCGCACGTGCCGAGCCCTGGATTGACGCCTTCTATGCGTCCATGCCACAAAATATGGAGCGTCCTACGCGTCGCGACGTTATGTCCGGCGTCCGCGAGATCCTCTCAGCTGATCTACTAGGCGGGCTCGTCGGTCGTCTCTACGGCGACGTCTACAAGCACACAGCATACAACTTTATGAATTACTCACTCGAAAATTACAGAACGCTCGTTCCCGAAGAATCCACGACGATCGAGCTGCGCGAGGCCGGTGGCACTCTCAACCCCGCATGGATATGCGTCTGGGCCAAGATTGTGTGTCGATTGCTCGAATGGAGCCGGGACGCGTGTGACGCGGACTTTTTCCGAGTCGTGAGACTACTTGCATGGGCGCAGGAAGAAGGGGGCCGCTACGATATCATCGACTTCTTGGTAGATTTGAATCTGCTCGCCGAGGCGCGGTACTGCGAGGAGAGACTCGAACGTGGAGCAGAGGCGTGGTTTGAATGTTTGCTATTCGCGCCGACAAACGAGGAGCGAGCTGAGAACAAAAGGCGGGAGAGGGAAGAGCAAACGCGTCTGAGGCCGGATGGCTCTCCAGGGTCAGCTTCCTCAATGCACGCATCCTATGCCTGAACAAACAAGTTCTATTAGCACGACAGGCATACTGGTGAATGGAAGAGCAAAGCATGAAGCATGAGGAAAGAGACATGGGATTTGAGGCGTTGAGACATCGGCTGTGACGTATTGGTTTTGTTCGTACCAGTCGGAGGCTGCTTTTCTCTCAGAGTGGTTGAAATTCTGTTGTCTGAAGTGCAGAGTTCAAATACTTAGTGTTTAGTAGCAGGGTCGCGAACAATTTTGACAGCGTTATGGAATTAGACTTATGAGTCCTCCAGCAACTTGAAAATCCTTGTGAAGCAGTTGTTATGGCCCCGAAAACCGCACCTTGGGTATAGAGGATAACATTGTGAAAAGAAGAATGAAAAGAAGGAAAATTCGGCATGACACCGTGAACGAAGCTACTTGTGAAAATTCAGGTCTAGTCTATTCTTATGATGTGTATTAACGGCTGATACAGGCACATCTAGGCAGAGTCTATTGTCACGATGTGTTGTCAGTGGATGATACAGGCAGCAACAGGCGATAAGATACGCCACCAACGCCACCCCCAGACTTGTGGCTGAGCCTGAGTCAACCCCCTTATCAAATAAACCCCGCCTACACCCCTCCATCCTTCACCATCGCACACAATCATCGAAGAACCTCGACATTCACGACATCTGCGCCTCCCTCACACCCTACTCGTTCAAGAACGTACACAAACCCCGTAAAACCTATACACACCTCAAACACAACCCAGCTCAATCACTTTCCGACCGACTGCCGTGCCCTTGCGCAACGTCCCCCACAAACCACCTCTAATGACGACCATCGAGAATCTCAAGACCATCGACCCCTTCGCGGATGCGGACGAGGGCGACACCAACGACGCCGCTGCCACCAAGCAGAGCCAGAGCTACATTCACATCCGTATCCAGCAGCGCAATGGACGCAAGACTCTCACCACCATCCAGGGCCTTCCCCGCCGCTTCGACCAGAAGAAGATCCTCAAGGTGATCAAGAAGAAGTTTGCGTGCAACGGTACCATCGTTGAGGACTCGGAGATGGGTGATGTCATCCAGCTTCAGGGTATGTGGCACTTCAAATTGAGGGCGACGAACGATAGAGAGCGCGTGTTGACCAAATTTGCCAGGCGACCAGCGTAAGGCTATTCACGAATTCCTCATCGACAAGAAGGAGGGTCTGGAGATGGATGCCAAGGTTCGAAAAACCCCCTCACGCGTCGCCATGACTATACTGACGTATGCATAGATGATCAAGGTCCACGGCTTCTGAGGAGCTCGCGCCTCAGAAAACATCTACCGCTCGCTCCGCTCAAGTGCCGACTCCCCGCCCGAGCCTGGAGATCTGTCATCAGCGCGATGCCATCAGTTCGCAGATTCGAGGGGCCGGAGGCCTGGGCGGAGTTGGAGATACCCATACTTTCTGTCTTTTCGGCGCCGTTCATTCGGAGCGTTGCTACATATGTCTTAGATTGATTGCATGGGTGCTGCCCAGCCGTCATCAACTTCGCTAGCATGCTGATGCTGAAAAGTCGTTAAACTTAAAATTCACATCCTCTCGAGTGAACTCGTAAAGTGATATATGAAAACAACATGGCCATTATCCGGTCGGGGTATATTCTATGCATGCAGCCGTCACATTTCGCCTATGCTCAAAGATCCTCCCTTGGCAGATTCTTCAGCTGCGCCTTGTGCAGCGCCTCTAGCTGCTTAAGCACCCCCACGCTCCAGTGTCCCTTGTTTCCAGGGTGCCTGTCCTTGATCACCCGTACGGCCTCAACCCACTGTTCATCCGAAGCCCTCGCGGCCCTCCTCTTCCCCGCGTCCGTCTCGGCCGCTCTGAAAGTCGGCCAGATGCCCTTGGTCGCGCCGAACTCCTCCTCCAGGAAAGTATCCAGCAGAAGGTGCGCCACCTTGCGCTGAGCGCCTTCCCACTCATTGCCCGCCGCCCACTTCTCGCCGCCCGGCTTCAGAACCTCTAGCAGGCGATCCATGCCCCGGTTGGCGAGGAAGTCATCCCGCACAACCGGGCTCCGCAGCAGACCGTGCAGAGCATTGACGCGCGCCTTGGCCCGCGCCGCGGCGAGGGCAAGCTCACCGACCATCAGCGGCTCGCCCGGCACGAACGGCGCGTACATCTTCTCGCGCAGCGTGACGCCGTCGCCCTCGCCGCCCTGGGGCCCGCTACACTTTGCGTCGAGGAAGCCGAGCCAGGCGTTGCCGACGAGCTCGGTGGCGTCCGGGTTGTTTTGCAGCGCGGCGGCGATGATGGTCGCGGCGCGCTGGTCCCGCGGCGCCAGATCCTCGGTCGTCGCCTGCGAGGGGCTGACCATGAGACAAAGGAGGGCGTGGACGGTCTCTGGGTTCTCGGCGATCTTGTCGCCGTAGTACATGTCGTGCGAGATTTCTTCGAGGAACTCGAGCGCCTCGTCAAAGGGAAGGTCGGCGCCGCCGGGGCCCTTTTTGATAAAGTCGAGGTGCGTGTAGAACTGCGGCGACTCCTCCTTGGGCGGCTTCACCTGGCCAAAGGCCTGGTAGACGGGGGCGGCAAAGGGGATCGGCGGCGCCTCCTCTGACTCTCCCTCCTCGGGTTCGACGACGATCATGCTCGAATCGACGGGGAGGCCTTCAAGGGCGGGGTTCTCCTCGTCAGGGACGTTGATCTTGGCTTCTTTGCGGCCGGTAGTCATGTCCATTCTGATGTGCAGGCCGTTGGGGATGTCCTGGTCATCGCGGATAACCTGAAATTCGTGCGTCGCTTGGAAGACCTTGGGGTAACATTCTGCCGGGTTGTCCGTGTGGCATATCAGCTCGCCCTCGGCTGGTGGTGACGGTCGCGCGTCTGGCGCCCGAGCAGATGTGAGAGGAACGAGGAGAACGAGGCTGAGGATGACGAAGAAAAAAGACAACGTCAACGATGCGCCACGCGCTCGATTTGACCTCGCCATGGCTTATAATTTGTAGAGGATCGCTCGACAGAGGTTATGCGAGAGAATCAGTGATGGATTTTCGTGGTACTTGAATGCTTCGAGGCCAATGAGACGCTTCGCTGTCTTTGAGACAAGCACAGGCGCAGCTCATGAAGTTGTTGGAGATGGTAAATGAGGAACAAAAATGCCTTTGGTGAGAACGTTTGATCAGTCCAGTGACCGGTTTATAAGATTGTAAAAAGAATGAGTCAAAGTGTAAAGGACAGTTCACTGTCGCCCCAATCGAAGTCCCTAGAAGCCCGTCTCGGGCATCTGGACAACTTGTCTCCGTCGTAAAGGCGAAGCCCCAGCATTATAATTCGGCAGCCTGCTATTGGCCATGACAACCGCGCGTATCCGCGTCTAGCGCTTAAACTCAATCGCGAAAGAAGCCGCAAAGCAAACCACACCTCCCAACCCGGTCAATCCATCAACCTACGACATCACCACTCACCGCGCGCGAGCCAATTGACCCTCTCGCCCTCTCTCGCTCCCTCCGCAAGCTCGCCCACGATGCAGGCCCTCCGCACTCGAACCGCCTGCATCGCTCGCCAGACGAAAACGCCGACGGCCCTCCGCCAGCCCCGCCGCTTCGCTTCTGACCACCACCACCATGCTGAGCCCGTGAACGAGCCCATCGGCAAGGGCTTCTGGGTCAGCCTCGCCGTCATCCCCACGAGCTTCATCGTCTACTCCATCTCCCAGCCCGGCAAGGACGGCCAGGACCCGTGGCTCACCCGCAAGATTCACTCCTACTGGTCCTGGCAGAGCGCCTGGGAGGAGCGCAACCACCTGCACACCAAGGCGGTTGAGCAGGCCGGTTTCGACCGCGCCCTCTTCTTCTACGCCGAGCCCAACAGGGATGTCGATGTCCGGTTCCCCGAGTACGTTCCGCCTTTTTCTTTCTCCTGTCCTCCGCTCCCCCCCGACAGAACACACCCAAAGCTGACATGGTTCCTCCCTTTAGGGCCCTCCAAAACTCGGCCGCGCGCAACGTTGTCGCCGGCTCGCAGACCAACCTCGACCACGTCGTCGCCCACTACCAGAAGAAGCACATCGAGGACGAGGAGCGCAAGGCGAGGAAGCTGGCGGCGGAGCAGCAGTAAAGCGGGTCAGCGTTCGTGAGTGTGTGATACCGGTACATAAACTTTTTAGCAGAGAGACGGGAAATCTGCAACACCTATTCCATTTGTCCACATGGTTGTTCTCAGCATGAACCACCTGTGAAATGAGTACTCGAGGGCACAAAGTGACGACTCGCAACCCAGGCGGGGCAAAATTATGTGACGGGCATTGAGATACTGAGAAGGCACAAGCATGAAAATGCTCCCCCAGAATGAAGAACCTGCCCCAGTACACTGACGACCAGGGCCTTTTGAAGAGCGCAGGATCGGGCGTCTCCCAAAGGTATTGCCTTGGCTGGCTGAGTATTCGCGCCTTCTCATCTAGAGACGCATGAACATGAGAAGACAGTGCCTGCCGTGCTTCTCGCAAGAAGATTCCCATGCCTTAAGGCCGCCGAAGACATTGGTCGTGCTTGTACCGACAGCAGCAGCCTCATTGTTCCAACCTATCTGCAGCAAGAGCAAGCTCGTTGCCCCTGCTCCGCGAGCGTCACTTTCATGGATCCTGACCTGGTCAGAGATGCATCCTTAACTCCCTCCCTCCTCTACCCTTTCTTCCTCTTCTCCAACATCATCTTTCGCCCAGTCCATCCCGTTTATAACATCCATTCATACCCGTCCACATTCTTGGTCATCCAGGCTTGTCTTGAGCTTTTCCATCCAAGTACAATTGTATTACCCAACAGTCGATACCATGGCGGGTTCAGGTATTTCTACCATCACCGAAATTCAAGATGAGGACATGACGTCCACTTGGGTTCAGTCCATCGCGCAACGACTGGCACCCCTCCCCGACCCAAATACTCGGACATCTCAGACAAGCCTCTTGGGGCCATTCCCTTCCGTTTCACAGGCTGTCGGGGTTCAAAGGGGTCAGACGGCCCCATCAGCTCCGCTGTCAATGTTGGTCAATCCAGAACCTCAGGGCTCGCAAGCCTCACAGGCCCCCCCAGCTCTGCTTCGAACTGCATCGGTTCGGTCTTCCAGGGCTCCACGAGCTTCTCAGATCAGCACGAGCTCGCGAGTATCCAAGCCATTTCATGGTTCACAAGGGTTTCCCGCAAAAAGTCGAATGTACCGCAGGCTTCGCGGTCTCCATCTAACGTCCAAGGCTGTCCAACATTTCCGGCACCATCCCACACCCCAGGTTAACCAGGGTGCTCAGGATGGCCCAGAATCTCAAGAATTGCAAATCATGCAACCGGGACAAATTGAAACAGATACCCAGGCTGGGCCGGGCGATGGGACTCTTGCAGATGCTCATGGCGGCGAACGCTCGGCTGCACTCCCAATGACAGCACTTACAGGAGGGCTCCATGCTACGGCGGATTCCTCCACTGACGCTCTCCTGCAAGAAAGTGCTCCTGGTCCATCTCGAAACTCCGCAGCACATCCGGTCACGACCAGTTCATCCTCCGATGCCGTACCTGTCGAGCTCGCCGAGTCATTGGCCAGACAGCGTCCTAGAGACACCAATGACGAAGACGACATGGCGATCACACCAGCACCACCTCTGACAGTGCCTGACATTCGCCCAAACCCAAGGACAGCGAGGCCAGAAAGCCTCGTCATGTCTGGACCTTCTTCTATTCAGGGGTGTGGTGACGGCCTCTTCACCAAGTTTCCTGTTGCAAGAAATCAAATCATTTTCGAAGAAGTTTCAGTTCTCCGGGCGGTCGCTGACTATGACAAGATGTCTGGTGCCTGGAATGTGATATCACACAACAACCAAAAACGACTGATGGCCAACTATCCAGACCTGGAAGTTATACCCGGAGTGTACGATCGTACCCAAGACAGAAACAACCGCAAACTTTGGAACTTGCTTCAAACGCATAGCTTTGAAGAGCAACAGGAGACACACGAGGCCAAGAAAAGTGTCTTCCATCTTGGCAGCAAAGTCAACCATGCATGCCCTGCCGGGCCCAACAGTCGAGTCCGAAGCCGCGTGAACGCCACGATGGAATGCCTCCCTCAAGTCAAAGATGATGTTGTGTTCGCCAGGTTCAAAGCTCTTCGCGACTTGGAGGCAGGAGAGGAAATCTTTGTCGACTACATCTCTTCTCCGCACTTCCGATGTCTTTGCAGCGTATGCGAGGAACGCAGGTGCGTGACATGGCATTAGCACAACCTGTCAGAAAATGCCAAGTCCTTTGGCCCAAGAGTCAAGGAGGCTCTCAAGAAGCTTCGCAGAAATTCTTGTGGAGGCCTTACAAAGATGCTGAGGAAGCTGTCCGCTGCGGACAGAAACGTGGATGTTGATGTTCCTCAAGAACATACGTAGGGCCGTTTCTTCCAGCTATTCTACGACGCGGAATTGGCTTGCCCATATTGAGTACCCATGAGGCGTTCATATACAGGCGTGGCGAGATCGCCATGCACGAAAGCGGATCTGCAGCGTCCATGTTGCAGCTTTATTGTTAGTTTGAATGAGTAGCAAGCGTTCGGTTTTACAATCCCGTCCTGTGATTGACATGCTTGGCTTGTCTGCAGACGGTTGTGAGATCGCGTCGTTGGATCGGCTCCACGGCTGCAGCGAGTCCTAGCCACGGTAAACAGAGTTGTCCTCTGCTAATGCTGGGTTGCCGACGGTGGACGTAACTCTCTCCCGATACCTGAGGCGAGGCACTACACCCAAGACGCACTACTACATCCGAGACGACACGACACGGACATGAAGATGCAAAGCTGGACAGCAGGTGAATCGTAAAGCATCTCTTTTTGGGGTGGCAAGGCGTTTATTCACTACCGTTGCCGAATCAAGGTGGTAGCGGCTTTGCACTGCCATGCTACCGAGTCCATTCCCGTTCGCCTTTGTTTGATGACCGTGAATGCAATAACCTCTGTCCCTTCGTGCCGACCAAATCGTTGACCACCAACACCCATCCCACACCTTACTTCAGGGGAATGAAACGGGAAGAGTGCGTGGCACCGATACCGGGACGACCGTGCTTGACGGGCTTGCTGTGGTGGTTGTTAGCAACTTGCGTCTCTCGATGCGACGTCGCTTGGGCGCGGGCGCGCTCGCAGCGCGACGTATGGTGGGAACGTACTAAGAGATGGAGAACTCTCCAAGGTAGTGGCCAACCATCTCGGGCTTGATCTCAACCTGGTTGAACTCCTTGCCGGAGTAGATGCCGATGACGCTGCCGATCATCTCGGGCACGACAATCATGTCACGCAGGTGCGTCTTGACGAGGTCGGGCTTCTCGTTGGGCTTGGCCTCCTGCTTGGCCTTGCGGAGCTTCTTGATGAGACCCATGGGGCGGCGCTTCAGGCCGCGGTTGATGCGTCTGCGGGCACGGGCGTGGACGACATCGCGGAGCTGCTCGGAGTCGAGGTCGAGGAGACTGTGCGGTTCGTGTTAGCTCTGCTGTTCCGTCTTGTATCCTTCGTGCCTCGCCGCTTGCTTGCTCGGCCTGCCCATGATCATCACCGTGTAGGTGCACAAAGAGGGGGGAGGTGGGGGGTTGGGGCTACGTACGCCTCAAGGTCGATTCCACGGTAGGAGAACTTGCGGAACGCTCTCTTCTTCTTGAGCTCGGCGGCCTCCTCAGCGTTCTGCGTGGTTGACCCCAGGTTAGCCTTCAAAAAGTTCCTCTTCTCTTCGTTTTGGCTGCGCTGCGACGATTGCGCTGCGAACTACTCGGTTCTTGTTGCTTCTCGTTCTTCCGCCGTCCACCGTTCACACACACACGCAACATACACTGCCGCCAAGTTTCGATGCCATGTCTCTAGGGTTCCGTCGTCGATGTGGTGATGGTGGCGGCGGCGGCAGCAGTGGTGATGGTGTGAGAGGGTGGTGGGCGGCAAAACGAGCAGAGAGCAGTCGCATCGGCGCTCGCCCGCAGCGCAGGAGGAAGAGACAGCACGTACGTATTCGTCGTCAGCCATGGTTGCGGTCGTGAGGTTCAGGGAATTCGCTTCTCGATGTGGACGTCGAAGAGCGAATTGCTGGATTGGCGTGGCGTGGGATGGAGTTGACCTGGTCGGGTTGCGGTTGGGAGGGTCTCGCTTGACGAGGTCACGAAAATGGGGCAGACTCAAATTTCTGAGAGGGCTCACCTGCCCTACGGGCGGTATTGGTGGTGACGGTCATGTGATTGCGAAAAAGGGGCCCCGCTCTTCTCTCACCGAGGTATGCGATGACAATGGTCCGTGCGTGTCTCGGTGAGCTAAATGCAGGAGAGAACCCGGACGGCACGCGACCCCACATCTTGAATCGCACCTACCTAGATGGAGGGGCCAGCATCCATCACGCAATCGTCCGGCTTCCATGATCCATCATGCAGGCCATCGACAGCAACCAGCTCGATCATCGAAGAGCGTTAGGCGTGCGCATCCCAAGTAGGTGTCCATGGCCATTCACTAATTGCGAATTGTGACAGACAATTGGAGCAGCGGCTTGGGACGCCCGCAGGCATCACCAGAGGAACCATATCATCACGCCCTCCAGGCTTGAAGCAGATGCTTGATTGCTATACTCACATCACGCAGAACACCCCACCAACCAACGCCATGATGCACCACCCATCCACCAGCCGTTTCTCATACTCATGCAGACGTCCCATGCTACATCGCTCATGTCGTCACTTTTTGTCCCCGCCCTTCCGTCCCATCATGACCCGAACCGCCTCCTCTACAGCCTCACTCGGATCACAGTCCACCTGTTCCCGGAACGCCATCCGTATGGTCATATTCAGCCCAGGCAGCGTCTCCTCGTCACCGGCCTCCCAGCAATGCATCTCACGTACAACATCGCAGACCGCCGCCGCCGCGCACGCCTCCATCCCTTCCGCTGATCCTCCTCCCGCCTTGTTCGAGCTGGACCTGGCGGTTCCGCGCCGCGCCTGACCACGCAGGAAGTGTACGCCATGCCGAAACACATTCTCAGCAACGGCCACGTTCCACTCGTTGACGACGTGTCGCGGGTACTCGGCCATACGCCGCATGCCCAGCTGATCCTCGAACCCCCTCGTCGCCAGGTCGCCGAGCACGATCAGCGACGCGAGGTCCCGCGCGGGCAGCGCCCGGACCGCGGCGAGCTGCGCCTCGCGCAGCGCCGCCAGCGCCGTCGTCGCCTCCCTCTTGTCGGCAAAGTTGCGCAGAAAGGACGCCTGATCCCTGAAGACGGCGGGGCGCGCCGCGCCGTGGCGGCGGAACGGGGGCACGGCGTCGGGGCTCGCCCACGGCGCCGTCTCGAGGTCCGCGAGGCCCGAGCAGATCCAGAGCGCCCGCTTCAGCGCGGCGCGCGCGCGGCGCGTCTCGCCCCGCGAGGCGGGCTTGATCCCCGTGCGCGTGAAGGCCGAGCGCAGGTACGGCGACGTGTCGACGAGGTAGGTAATCTCGCGGTCGCGGTCCTCGAGCTCGCGCAGGGCGGCGTACGTGTCGCGCGGCGCGACGTACCGGGCGGGGGTGTCGGAGGTGAGGAGGTGGTGGCTCGGCGCGGGACCGGAGAGGGGGGTCCTGCCGATGCTGGCACGGGCCGTGGATCGCTCGTACGTGTCGAGGGTTCGGCGGGAGGTCTGGTGTGACATGTTAGCTCACAGGAAAAAACGAGCACAGGGCAGAGGGGCAGCTCACGGCGCAAGTGCATCGGAGGGCTTGTATGTCTTGATAGCCGAGGAACGGCGCGACGGCGAGGACGAGGAAGCCCTCGAGGGGGTGGGGCTTTCGCAGCCCGTGGTTGACGGGCCTGTGTGGCGATCTAGAAAGCATGACTGCTGTAATGTGTTGCGAAATGCGATGTTGGGCGCGTATTCAATGTGAAATGGCGGAGTGGGTGGTCGTCGCGAAGCTCAATCGAAAATGTAAACGGGACCCAGCATTGGCTATCTCCCTACACGAGTTTCCTCTGCTTCGTGGTAGCGGTTATCGTTGCCGGTTAGGTCCTGTGACGCCACTTCTCCAAGGTGATGCCGTGATCTCGGTGTAAGTCGCCGACGAGGTACCTGGGGAGGGGGGGTTGAAGGACACGGGCCGTGTTCGAGAACAGATGATTTCATGTGTATCACAAAATCAAGGGCAGTACAGACAAGAGGGGATATTGCCGAGGGCTCAGAGGCACAGGCAGACCTTGGCTTCTTAATGTGCCTGCTCGTCTCCTCCGAAGAGCGAAGCGCATCCGCATCCGCATCCGCAGCAGCGGCCATCAGGGTCCCCGGCGAGTAGGACAGACGGCCCCGATTCAATGGCTCGCGGCCGCTCGGTGACGAGTGTACCTGGCCATCAAGGCCATCAAGGCCCTGCCGCTAGTGACGCATGCTCCATTGTTTCTTGATCGACCTCCTAGATGCGCAAGTGTCGCATCTGGATCTGAATCGGGGGAGGAGGGGTCAAGGGGGACGTTGAGATGGGGGGGACCCCCACCACATTGCGCCATCACAGGTACCGCATTCTGCTGCTTTGACCGTCCCCGGCAGCAACAGAGGAGCAGCAGAGCCAACAAAAAGGAGTGATCGGGGGAAACAGCATCAAGTAGTCTGACTGCCTACGTACTGTACATGTATGCCGGATAGTGGCCATGCTGCTCTCCCTCCCTCCCCGGGAAGACGTCCTTGAGGTCATCGCCATGCCCCTCTCATCAGAGACCGATTCATCGCCAAACGCCATAAAATGCACCCTTGACGCCCAGCAAGACCCAAGGTCCCTTTCGCTTTGTTTTCTGTTTTCTGTTCTGCCAATGCTCCAAAGCTCCTCTTCTGTCATTGGGGGTTTTTTTTTTTGTTTTCACGACAACACAGGGTCGGATTAGATCCCGCCGCCTACGATGACTTGTGTCCGGCCGCGCCCGCCGCCCGCTGGACCATGGTGACCTTTTTCTGTCCGAGGTCGATAATCTTGGCGACGAGCTTCTGCTGCTCGTCCAGGTCGTGCACGTCGTCAAAGCCGCCAATGCTGACGCTGTTGATGAGCACGTTCGGCACGGTCGAGCGGCCCGTCTTGGCGGCGAGGAAATCCTGCAGCGCCTTGCCGATGGGGTGTTCGTCGAGCTCAACGACGTAGGGCGCCGGGTCAATGGCGTACTTTTCGAGCAGCAGGGCCTTTGCTTTTTTGGAGTAGGGGCAGTAGGATTTCGAAAAGATGATGACTGACAAGGTTAGCAAGGGCGCCCATGCGTGACCGTCATCCAAAGAAAAAACGACAGGGGAAGGGGACATGCCTGGTGATTTTTTGAGAATGGCATTCACCTCGACCTCGACGGCGTGCTCCTCGTCCGTCTCCTTGGCGGGCGCCTGCTTCTTCTCGACGTCCTTGGCGGCGGCGGCGGCCGCGTCCTTCTTCTGGCCGGCGGCCGAGTTGCCAATGCCGACAATATCGCTGGGGTCGTCGGGCCGCAGGGGCGCCTTCTTATTGGCGGCCTCCTTGGCCTTGACGGCGGCCTCCTTGAGGCGGTCGGCCATGTCCTGGGCGAGCTTCTCGTCGTCGGCGTCAATGTTGCCGTCGCCGTCCTTGTCCTTGATGACGGCCTGGGCGCCGGCCGCGGAGCCGGCGCCGGCGGGCTTCTTGTCGAGCCCGCTGACCGTCTTGTGGTAAAAGTCCTGGAGCGTGCGGCCGTCGCGCACCTCGTGCTGGCGCAGGTGGGACGTGTAGAAGAGGACGAAGACGACGCCGATGATGACGCCGACGACGAGCGTGCGCAGCTGCCTCGTCGACGGCATGGCGCGCTCTCTGTGTTGAAAGGCGCTGTCGAAAGGCGCTGTCGAAAGGCGCTGGTGGCGGGGAGCCTTCGAAAGGCGCTGGTGGCGGAGGGCAGGAAAGGAGACTTTCAGCCCTGTTCCGTTTCGTTCGTCGTGCAGGTCGTCGTGGAGCTACCGGCGGCACTGGTATGTGTGTAATAGACCCTGCTGCTGATCAATCGATGTCGCGTGACGGAGCCGAGGAAGCGGGATCCAGGCGATGGGCTCTCGGTCAACGTCGGGAGAAAAAAAAAAGGCTAGCGGTCGGTACACGTTGCATCAAAGGAGTACTTGGAGATGGCGCTTTCTTTCAGGTCACGGCATGACGTGTGGGGTTGAGGTTGGGTCAACGGATTCCCAGAGGCCGGAGCTACAGGACACGGACAGCAAATGCATGGGCCGTAGCCTCGTGACCGTCAAAGGCTCTGGGCAGCAGCGGGAAAGGGGGAGTCGCGACCAGTCGAGCTTGGCGCGGCCAATCATGGAGCGATGTTTCTACTGTGCGCAATGTTTCGAGGGAGAGTTCTCCCGCTGATATTTGGGCTGTCACAGTGATTACTTTCCAGGATATGCACAGTATACATCTGACATTGGCTTTATCGGGTTGCTGCTCATCAACACCGTGTCGTCGACGACCGACGGCCAACAAGTGGCTGACCTGACAAGAGAGGGGAAGATCCATGTAGGACTATCGAGATTTACATATTGTATATAGATATATCTAGTACAGGACGTGCATCAAACCGCTCCAGGACGTCAAGTTGTTCGCCGTGTGCAACATTCGCCGAGTCTGGCTTCCACATGCAGGCCGTCAGCTGAATACCACGGGAAGGTAGATAGAGAACAGCATTATAGAACTTCTTGGCGAATATGTTTCTGGTTGACACCATAATATCCCGACTCATTGGGTGAAACAAAAAAAAAAAAAAAAAAAGCTAATCAAGAAACTAATCCGTGCAATACACGATGGAACACCAAGCTCTGACCATCATGGAAAACTGGCGAAAACGACTGCTGGCTCGAACGAGCCCTCCGAACCCGAGACCTGCTCTTGGCTTCGGTGCCGAAACGACTGATGAGATGAACACAAAAACATAAACAACAAATCTGGGGTTCAGATGCCCCCTTGGTATCCAATATCCCCCCCTCTTCTCAAAAGCAAGCGCTCGCTTCAACAAATTTCCCTTGGCCCTTTTCAGCTGGGAATCAACACAATTAGCAAAACCACGTCCACGTCCGTACCATGGCAGAAATGCAACACAACCCCGTCCAATGAGTGACTCGGTCTTTAATCGAACCCCCTCCACTTGATGAGGACCAGCCCCGAGGACCAGCCCCGAGGACCAGCCTCATGCCTGTGCGCAGGCCCGCTGCGCTTCCTGAACCACCAGCGCAGCTTGCGGTCGTGTGTTCGTGTTTGTCGTCTCAGGAGTGACGACGGCCGCGTCCCCGTCTCTTGTACTTTGCGAGGTGGGCCCTCATGCTCCTCGGCACATTGGCCTTCTCCGCCTCGGCGTCTTCGTCGCGTGCGCCGACGGCCGGCTCGACAACGCGTCTGCGAAGTTCAGAGACGGCGTTTCCGGCTTCGGGCGGCGGTGGCACCAAGTCTTCAGTTACCGCTGGGGCTGATGTGTTCTTGCTGGCGCTGCCGGCCTCGTCTGTACCGGTGAGGCTGGGAAGGATCACCTCTGGGTGCAGCCCGGCGGGGACATCGGCGTGGACATGGCCAGAATGTTTGTGTACATGCCGGCGATGCGAGTGGTGGTGGTGGTGGTGCAAGTGTGCCGAGGGCGCAGCGAGAACCTGAAGTGAGAAGAGAAAGATGGAAAGGAACGCGAAGAGCTGCATCTTGAGTGCGAGGGTTTGCGATGAGTTTGTGAGGCGAGCGAGAAGTGAACGATTGTGTGCTGTATCGCAAGAGGCGTGATGGAGGCCAACTACACTCGGATGGAGGTAAAGTCCAGCATTATATTGATTCGTGAACTCGTGGACTCGACGCAAACAGAATGATGACGAGGTTGTCGTCAGTCGAACCCCTCCATTCATTGAGGGGTATGAAACTTCGTCAGACTGTTCACCATCACATCACGCGTGCGGTCAAACGACCACCATCCGTTCAGGGTCCGAAACAGCGTGACCCAACGGTCGTCAATCGTGATCATCAACGTTGCAACACCAGCCTCTTTGGAGATCGCAACCTAGCGACCCGCCGAGCTGGTTGCGGGAGACTGCTTCACCAATATTCGCGCAAGGCTGGAGAGGGGAAGGCTACATTCCACACGCAGGCGGAGGGAACAGGAGGAGGACTCCCAACCACCACCAGCAAAATGAATGGCATCACGCACAGCAACAAACACAGATGCTCGAGCATGCCCATGTGTCAAGAAGAAGACGCAGATAGCATCCTTATCGACAAGGTATTCGTGGGATCGGACCTGGACGAGGGCTTTGCTGACGGTGACGTGAATTCCCCTTCCTCATTTGGACGTGTCGCCAGTCTTGATAGGCCAGTCGTCGCCATCACGCGCCCTGCTCTCTCGCACACATTTCCGCTCGCTCACTCTCCTCGTTGTTGGCCCTTCTTCCCTTGACTGTGCTCCCCTTTGCATCCTGTTCTGGCCTTCTTCTTCTTCTTCCCATCCTTCGTTGGCTTCAGCTAGGTTCGATGCTCGTGGCATGCCTCCATCGCCCACATTCCTCCAGCACCCCCAGTCATCCAGTCCCCTCGCAGCCCACTGGCACGCAATGTCTCACTACGCATCGATCCCCGACCTCTTCCCCCTCCACGGCGGCTGCGCTTGCGGCCACATCCGCTACACCCTCGCCAAGGCGCCCCTCGTCGTCCACGCGTGCCACTGCCCCCTCTGCCAGCGCGAGTCCGGCTCCGGCTTCACCATCAACGCCGTCATCGAGACCGCGCACATTGTCCCCGCCCCGTCCGCGGCCCCCGTCCTTCCGGGCACCAACACCCCCCTCGGTCCGCCCCAGCCCTCTCCCTGCCCCCTGCCCAGCGGCATCGCCGCCACGACCCGCGGCGCGGCGGGGAAAGGCGAGGAGGGCCAGACAGTCGGCGTACCGACCCCCACGGCCTCGCACGCCGCGCAGACGATCCATCGATGCCCTCGCTGCAGCGTCGCCGTCTGGTCCTTCTACGGCGGCGTCGAGACGGGGCCGATCGCCTACCTGCGCGCCGCGACGCTCGACCGCCTCGACGTGCTGGAGCCGGACGCGCACATTTTCGTCCGGTCGAAGAGGCGCTTCGTGGTGCTCGGGGCCGAGACGCGGCAGTTCGAGGAGCACTACCGGCCGGCCGACGTGTACCGGCCCGAGGCGCTGGAGAGGCTGCAGGCTGTTGTCAGGGCGAGCAAGTCGGCGTGACGTTGCTGGCCAAGGCGGCTGCACACTCGGTCTGGTGCGGCTTTCCTAGGTTGGTCAGGTATGAATACTATCAGCATGAGATGGTTGGTTGCGTACTTGCGCTCTCTCATGTTCGAATATCATCGCCTGTCGAATTGATTCGGCTGCCAAGGCGAAACGTGATTCACATAACATAACACATCTTCGTTTTTGACTGGGAAGGCGGAAGATGGTGCCCACGACGGCAGTAATTATCAAACTATCCCACAGAAACCCCTGATCATGGACCCGATCAGGCCAGAGACTTCGTATCGTGCCATGAAAAACAAGTCACAGATCATCAAAACCTCACAATCACCACCAAACAGACAACGGTAGACGCGTAACTTCCAAGTGATACATTGATAGTACACCCTAAACTACATTTCAACATATGCTGTATAATCCCCAAAAATAAAGCCACCGACAGTCATAAAAGCCATCTCCCCCATCCCCAAGCGGGACGCACGAAGAACCAAGCAGAAGAAACGCCAGAATCGCGCGTCGGGCGCGAATGATGAACTAGTCATGATAAGGTATAATACGCGCCTCCCCAGGGGCATTTCCCAGCCCAAGCATAAAACGATGAGGAGAGGGCTGCGAGCCCAGATGAAAACAGAACAAAGTGGACACGAGGGTCCATGCTGCCGCAACATGCAGAGAGCAAAAATAAAAAGTGGAAAACGAAATGCAGAAGGATGGCCTCATTCCACTCCTCATCCGATCCGCCTGAAACCTTCGACACCAAGCGTCGGGACCTCGACCTCGCTGAGGCCCAGCACGCCCTCGTCCCTGCGTCGGTCGATGAAACCGTTGCATTCGGCGACGATGACGCCCCACTCCGCCAGAGAGCGGCCGGTGTAGATGCCTGTCGAAGCGTAGAACCCGACCGGCTTGACCGGCTGCGTCAGCGACTCGCCCAGAGGAATGTCGTCAGCGTCGGCGTCGTCACCGCCGGTGGTGAGACCCTCGGACGCCATGGCCTCGACGGCCGTGCGGTCAAGCGGCTCGCTGAGGGACTGCGTAAAGCTCGCCGAGAAAGACAGCTGCGGCGCCGGCTCGTTGCTGATCCGTCGTGGGGAGGCTTCCGGCCGCAGAGGTGACGAGAGAGGGCTCGCGTTGCGGGCGCCACTGACGAGACCACCTTCTTTCAGGCCAGAGACCTTGCGCGTGGGCGCAGGCATCCTAGCGGCCGGCAAGCGAGGGGAGCTGCCGCTGCGCGATCTTGTCGTGACCCAGGCCTGCGCCGGGGCGGGGAGTCGCGGGCGGACGAGAATGCGCTCGCGTGGCTGGTTGGGCTGATATATGTGCAGGCCCAAGATGAACTTGAAGACGTACTGCTGCTCCTGGAACAGTGGCGACGAGCCCGTCGACGAGCCATCGGACGAAGCCGAGGCCGAAGAACCGTTTGCTGTCGGCTTCGGCGGGGGAGGGGGCCCAGCGGGCGAAGTCGTCGGTCGGGGTGTCGTGCGTGCGGCCGCAAGATCCTTGCGCGCCTGCTCAAAGTTGTCCTCCCAGCTGTTGTTGCGCTTCGGCGAGCTGCCTGCCGACCCGGTGGGAGAACCTGCGGACGTGGCTGTCATCGAGAGAACCTTGCCGAGGAGGGACCAGCGCTTTTTGTCAGATTTGCCGCCACCATTGCCGGAATCAATGAGACCAGAGTTGGCTTGGCTGGAGCCGTTGATGTTGAGCTTTGCAAACGAGTCAAAGCCGAGACCGAGGCCCGGCTGGGGTGTGTTGAGTTCGGTGCGGATGATCATAAATTTCTTGCCGGGTGTAGGGAGGCATGGAGCCGTCGAGGGAGGGAACTTGCCGGACTGTTCGGCAGTCTGCTTGAGGTACAAGTAGTGGGACCATGTCGTCTTGAGTCGGGCTGCTACTACCATGAAGATTTTGCTGATCATTGATTAGCGAACGTGCAAAGCCGGACGACGTCGAGGATGAAACTTACGCATCAATCTCGTTGGCGCTGCCAGCATCCCGACAGATTCTCCAGCACAAAAGTCGCATAAAGTACGCCCTCACCATTGGACACCAGTGATTAAATAATTCGTTAAATGTCTTCTCCGTCAGAAGCCAGCCCAGGCAAACTGCCTGCTTGCGTCGGGGATCCGCCGTGACGGCATCCCAGGTTGTGAATATAAACGATAGCAACCGTATCTCCGTCATGGCGTTGTGTGACCCCAGCATCTTCTTGCACACATCGAACCAGAACGGCCAGTCGACATAGTCCAGATTCGGGTCGTCGGCGTCCTCAAAATGATCGTACGCAAGCAGAGCTTCTTCAAGGAAGTCGCACAGCGTAAAGCACGAGTTGTGGTCGAAAAGGGACGTCCTCTTGCTCGCAGCGCGCAAAACAGCCATGCTGGCCTCGGCAAAGGTGTGGCGGGATGGCGCAAAGTCGAAAGAGTCTTCTGACAAAAAGTCGCGGAGCAAAACGATGAATCGGTTTTCCGACATGCCCTTGAGCAGATTTCCGGTCGGCGCAGCCCCCAGCGCCATGACATTGGCATCCATACCGTAGGCTACATCGTACAGTGGTGGAATACCCATGTTGTCGGCGGTGGCTGATCGGTGAATGGTCGAGTCGATGTTGGAGAGCACCTGGGCTTGGACCATGACGAACCCAGGCGAGCGGGCCTTTTCAAGAAGCGGGAGGCCTTGCGGCATGAACTCCTCGCTCAGAATATGGAAATGTTTGCAAAAGATGTAAAACAGGTCCGTGTCGCGACCCCGCCACCTCGACATCCAGGGACTGAACCATGGGATGCGCGCCGCGGCGAGCGACAGCTTCGGCACGCCTTTGAGACGCTTGGTCACCGTCCTCACGTCTGTCCAGCCCAGATATCCCAAGCTCGGCGGAAAGAGCGCCACGATATCATCACTCTCTCCGTTGTTGGTCTTTGGCAGACCAAACTCATCAGCCGTACGTCGAACGAGGTCGGGTGTCAGGCCCCATAGCCGGGTCATCATGTCAGCTGCACCGGGCGCGAAGAAGAAGGCGTAAGCGCATGCTTTGCCACAGAAGTTGACCAGGCTGAGCGGCGCGTGACGAACGGACATTTTGTCGACCACAACAGCCATCTGTGTCAAGAGATTCGAAACGAACATGGTCCGCACGTTATGCTCGGCGGATTCGGCTAGGAATTCAGCCTGGCTGGAGGCGAGAGACGAATCCGTGGACTGAGTCCACGAGCGAGAGCGCACTCGTTCGGCTGGTGACCGGTCTGCAAGGGGCATCATGTAGGTTGTCACCAGTCTCCATTCGGGTCGCATCATGATCATGAGGATGGCATCGAGAAGAATTGGTCGGTCCACGCCTGGCAACGGCTGCTGATCCCGCGCGTCCAGCATGTCGAGCATGCCTTTCCACCACCTGTCCAAGACAGTCGTGCGGAATTCGACATCCTCGGGATACAGACTCTTATTTGACGCGTGGTTGTTGTAGGTCCTCAGGAACACCACGAGGGTGGTTCTGATGAGAAGCATGCGTTGCGTGGCCGTTCGAGCGTGAAATTTGCCGAATTCGATGTCCAGATTCTTGAAAGCGCTCCAGAGAGGGTCTCGATGTGGCACCATTTCGTTGGAGGATTCGTCGGTGGATGTGATGCTGCCTTCGGCGAAGGAGGCTGTTTTGAATGTGCCTTGGTGCTCGATGGTAAATGTCGTCGTCGGGGGTGCTAGGCTGGTGGCCGAAGAAGCGCAGCTCGTTGAGTCGGAGTCGTTGTTGTTGCCGAGCTGGAAGAGCATGCTATTCGGGCGAGCCTTCATTTTCGATGTCAGGTAACTGCCGGCACGAGTAAAGGCGCGGGTCGTGCCCTTAGTAGAGTCAACCGGTCGTGGTGTCTCTGCGTCTGAGACGTGCACAGCTGGCTGCTTTGTTGCAGGTTTCGTGGTCGTTGCCGCAATGGCGGATGTGCTCTTTGAGGCCTTGTCGCGGCTCATGCCACCCAGCGAGACAACCTTTTCGTGTCTGGGTTGAGGTGAGGGGGGCCGTGACGACGACATCCAACCCTTTCGTGCAAAGCTGGCGAAGCTATCTGTTCGTTTCCTCGCCGATCTATCCGCTTCTGCCTTTGGCGGCTCTGGCGCGCTTGGTGCAGGCGCGGCGAGGCCAGAGCCTGAAGCATCCTCGCCAACGGATGTGCTCGGACGTTCCGACAGGTAGTCTCTGATGCTGGTCGCTGACTTGGAACCCGGGAGCCAGGATTTAGGCCTCTCCACCAAGGAGTACCTCCTGAGCATCTTCGGCTTCTCATCGTTGGGAGTTCGCACGGCTTCGACATTGACGGCTGCGGCTTTCTTTTCATTGAGGACCTGCGTCGGCGCAACAATCCTCTCGTCCAAGTATAATTTTGAGTCGAAATCAGGCGTCGAGTCGAAAGATGGAATCTCAAACGAGGGTAAGCTTGGCAAGCTCTTAGTGCCTCCGCCGCGGTGGTGTTGGCCGGGCATGGCGCTGGGCGTCATGATGTCCGGGGAAGAGTGCGATCGGCCAAAGGAAGTAGTATCAAAACCAACGGCCGGAGCCATCGTCAGCACGGTACCATTCATTTCATGGCCGAGGTGCTGAAGGGGGGTCGTGAACAGCGCAATCGTTACGGTGCTATGGTGGGCGGACAGCTCAAGGAAGCAGTCCCGAGTTCGGTTGGACGGTGTTGTTCGGTGTGACAGGCCGATGCTGGTAGGCGTGTGGTGGAGGACGGTGGTTCGTTCAAGAGCTCCTCGGGGCCGCCGGCGTCATGACAGAGAATTGTATCTCTGGCCGGCAGAGTGGGATATGAACAAAGGAGACCCGAAGCGAGACAAGAAAGCGCTCCTTTCGTCTGGTCTGCCCGTCCGTCGTGCTTCGTACTATCAGCACGAGTCAAGTCCCGCAAATTGCTGTGCGGGCGGGTTTGGCGTTGGAATAGGGACAGGAAAGTCGAAGGGGCGAAAGGTGCAAGAATCCAGGAGAGGCTTTCCCCTGCGTGAGATTTTTGGGCGGGTACGTCTCAGATATCAGAAAGGGAAGAGGAGGATGGATGGTTATGGGATCGCTAAGACGGTGGCTAAGACGGATTCCCTGCAGGCTGTGCCTTGCCTCCTTTGGGTCTGCCTAGGCGGGCTTTGGGGGGAGCTAGTTCGGTCGGCGGGCTGAAGGCTAGTCAACTCACGGCGGAGCTCAGTGAGGAACGCCTGTCGTAATAGTGAGGAGTTGTAATGTTAAAAGGTCTTGTCACTGCTGTCGGTACTGTTGCAGATTAATAACCGCCTGCCCACTAATGCTTCCGAGACACCGCCCGATCTGCGATCTGAAGGGGGGGAAGGACAGGGCGGGCCAAGGGGTGAGCGGACAGGGGCGTATGCGATGATGAGATGGAGATGCCACAGAAGACGTCGTATTGCTTGCTGGATTCGCCTCGGGTCCAGTCGATGCCTTTGTTGTTGATACGAGAGCGGGGGCGGCCAGTTGCGGAACTTGCTTGTCAATAACAAGAGACGATGATGGAGTGAGCATCTTCTCGGCCTCCCAAGGTCACAAAGGCAGGCCTTCCAAGACCAGAAAGCGGCCAGCGGACACGGCCACCCGACCAAAGACTGACCAGGGCAGCTTGCTCGTTCGGGATCCACGGATAGCAGAAGCAGCGCGTCAGGTTGTCGACGCCCCGCCTGGTCCACTCAGTCGTTCGCTTGCTCGCCTCAGCGTCTCGTCTTGCTGATCGAATCCAAACTGTTGCTGGTTGTTCCTGTGGTCGTCGCCCCCCCCGCAGGGCTGACATGGTGGCACAGCAGGCCCCAACCTGGCTCTCGAGACACGAACGGGCCATCGCAATCAAGTCCGCAATTCCCATGACGCAGCGAGATTTCTTTGCCTCCGCTTTATCGAATTTTGTCGCTCATTCTTTTCCCGCCTAGCCTGCTGATGTCTTCGCTCTCACCGATGGTAGAGAGAATGGCGCACTAGCACGGACACAGCGCAGAGAATGCATTTCATAGTACAAGCTGAAGCTCACTCTGTCATGCCAACCCTGACCCCTGAAGCAACCTGGCCTGGTTAGAAAAAATTAATGAAAAAAATCAGGGTCGCTTGGCGGAAAGGCCAGGGAACCCGAGGCCGGGGACAGTGCATGCGCCCGCCCAAGCCTCCGCCTCTTCTTGGTGAGGTTGCTGCTTTGGGGGTGGGCTCGAAGCCTTCTTTGCTCTCTGAATGACAGCCCATTCATGCACCACTGATCAGCATGTCTCGCCTGTCGTCTGAGGATTCGGCCTTAGCTTTCGCTAGCGTTGAGAGGCGCTTAAGGCACCTGGGGCCGCCCCTCGACCTGCCCTGGCTAGATTTTGGTAAATCGCTGGCGAGTGAGTCGCGTTGGTTTTGGACGATGTGAGGATCAGTGCCTCGGATAACCTCCATGGCTTGCATGACCTGAGGGCTCGCCGTGCATAACTATGGCTCAATCTCCGCCCAGACGCATCATCAAATGTCAGCCACTTCACAACTTGCCAAAATGGATGGCTCTCGCCGGCGCGATGCAATGTGTGACACGCCAGGTGGCCGCCCCATTCAGGCCAATGCCAAGGCCACACCGAATGGGGCGTGACTCGGCCGAGGCAGGTCATTAGGGTGTTCGTGGGCTACATGTCGTCTATCCGGAGTAAGGGAGCCACGTCGGACGTCATTCCGTCCAACCATCCACCATACCTGTCCTTCAGTGATCTTTTGGCCCCACGGCGGGCCGCCCGTCTGTTGTGTTGCAACCGAACGCGGATGTCCGAACCTAACAGTCCAAAACACTGCTTCGTGACTACTTTGACCTCGTCATCCCACTGCCCGTGCTCGCCCTCTTCCCGAGCCTCTTCCTGAGGGTTGAGACGCGATTTGCAATGCCGTCGATGCTTGCGATACTCGGTGCATGTCCGAATCGAGACGAACGATGGAAGATGCCGCAAGCCTGGCATCACGCGCAGCAGTTCATTGAGGGGGGCACGGTTGCGCAGACCGGACACTTCTAAAATTGCAGTCCCATGGCCGTGCAGCTTTTGCCTTGGTGAGCGACTTGTGCATCCAGGGGCTCCTCAGCTGAGCAAGGATGGTGGTTCCGCAGCAAGACCCTGAAAAGGAGCCCCTCGGCTGCTTCTGTGTCGTCCCTTGCCTGCCTGGCCGGCATGCGTAGTGTGTTCCACCAGTTCTTGTCAGTTGGCCGGGTTGGGGGCCAGGGGGAGATCCGTTGACACTGCGGCCTGTGCCTCACCTGTTCGATTTTGGTACGGATTATCATGCTTACAGCGCGTTAGCCAGTCAATGCAGGACTCAGCTTGTCCCCCAAAGCGGCAGTGAAAATGGTCTGACGAGTGCTTGACTGCGATGCTGCCAACCTTCCTCCCGCCCCCTCCCCCCCTGGTGACCCCGCAGCCGAGCTAACCGGGACTCCTCTGTGCGGGAGACCAGGGGATGTGCTCACCGCCCAGAGGAATTCCTGGATTGAGTTTACGGGGACCAAATGCGATTGAAGCAATCAGCTAGTGATTGATCGGGTGCTATTTGGTCGACCAGTGAGCCGACAGGACGGAGATCGGACGACGGAGCCAGCGGAGAGGAGAAAGGGAGCAGGGTAAGCAGTGAGTGGGGAATTGCTGCTTTGCTCTCACCGAGGCTCCTGGGAGGAACGTGGTCGCTGATCGAACTTTCATCAATAACAGGAGGCGCGCATTTTCTTTGTTTTGACGGAGTCTGATGAGCGCGTGGAGCGGTTGGGCGGCAAGCGAAGCCCTCCTGTCGATCCCCACGCCATTCGACAGAAAGAGGCGCGTCAGGTCAGTCAGCAGAACTCGTGGTCGACACTTGAGCGAGTGCGAAACCGACGGAGACCAACATGACAACAATTTCGGTTGTTGATTCGACGACGGTGAGGCCATTTGACGATCATTTGATGATCGGATTCTTGACAATCCGACACTTCTGCAGCGAGGGCCAGAGACAACAGGATTCCAGCGTGTCGCAAACCAGGTTGATTCACGCATTGGCCATTTGTATTCGGCGGAGACAACTAGCATGTCGCGAGGGAGAGATGTGTTTTGTTGCCCCATCTTCATGCACCCAAGCCTTAGAGAGTAGCGGCATGGGTGTTTGGTAATGGTAGGGCATGTGTTTTTCATCTTGGCACGATGGATATTCCTTCAGCAAGGGGAGCACAGGTAGCTCATTTGCTGTACACACTAATGCCGTGGTTGATTTGGTTTGGTGGTTCAAAGGGGAGGGAGAGCTGTAAGTCAGTATGTCTCCATTGGTAGGACGTTCGTCGGAGCGGCGTCCGTTGCCGCTTGTCGCGAGACGCGCCGGCACTTGCACAACGCCAGCATCACGGCATGTATGATCTTGATCGGCGATCGACCGACGGCTCGTAGAATGCCAGACAATCAGAAGCTGCCACTGTCCTCCTGTTGGCCGAGAGTCGATCAAATAGATCAAGGCCAGGCTCGATTGGGGATCGTGCAACATTGTCCAATCCAGGATCCAATCCAGGAGATCAAGTCATGGCTGAGAACGAGAGGAATGCTGAATGACGTGCTCCTGAGGCGGGAAAATGAGCGACGACCCGGATCATGGTCATGGTGACTGGTGACACAATGTTTGAGACTCAATGCTGGGAGAAGAAGTGGAAGGGTTGGCAGGAGAGGGATGGAAATTTTCGCGATTTCCTTTCAATGGTTTTGGCTTCTCCAGGTGGGGCATATCGTCCTGGCTTGCTCGGTGCGACCCCGGCCCGGAAGAAGTCTGCGATAAGCGATAAGGTACCGTCGCCAGCCAGCATCCGTTGGACACCGCTTTGCTCCGAACGAGAGAAAAACCAGTGAGAGTGAATGTCACTGGCGTGCTATGATTGGCTCAACGCTGTGGACTCTGGCGCCTGCCCATTGATGTCCCTCTGTTCATGTTCGAGTATCGTGCCTTCAAAATTCGGAAGACAGACTGGATCTGGTGATTGTGTGTCATATTTCTACACTTCCTGTCTTTAGAGTTTCTATGCACATTCATCCTCTCTTCAATCATGACAACGAATACAACAGTGCCACTGACTGCAGGGCCAAAAATTGGCCCGAACGAGGTTGTTAATGTCGGCCACGAACCCAAGACAGAACGAAGTGCAGCAGATGTCGAGCAACAGGTTCCTCCACCAGGCTCGCAAAAGTCGACTTTCGGCTCCCTCGGAATTCTGGACCGATACCTGGCTGTCTGGATCTTCCTGGCCATGTTGATTGGTATCCTGCTGGGTAACTTCGTGCCCAGCGTCGGGCCGGCGCTGCAAAAGGGCAAATTCGTTGGTGTATCTGTGCCAATTGGTAAGAATACCGAGGCCCCAGGACAAGAACTCTTCACTGACCGTGCTAGCCATTGGTCTGCTCGTCATGATGTATCCCATATTGTGCAAGGTTCAGTACGAGAAGCTGCACATTATCTTCCGCACCCGCGAGATCTGGATCCAGCTGGGTTTCAGCATTGTCGTCAACTGGATCGTGGCGCCCTTCTTCATGGTAAAACTACTCGCCCGCATCTCTTGCGCTCAGAGCTGACCTCACAATAGCTTGCTCTGGGCTGGGCATTCCTTCCAGACCAGGAGGGACTTAGAAACGGTCTCATCCTCGTCGGCATTGCACGGTGTATCGCCATGGTTCTGATCTGGACGAACTTGGTAAGTTGACGCTTCCACTGCGTCGCTGGATTGCACGACTGACGATTACAGGCCGGTGGTGACAACGACTACTGTGCAATACTCGTCGCCGTGAACTCGTTCCTTCAGATCGTTCTCTTCGCTCCTGTTGCCCTGCTGTTCCTCCGCGTCATTGGTGGCAACAATGATCTCGTCGTATCGTACTCGACCGTCGCCACGGCCGTGGGCGTGTTCCTTGGCATTCCACTCGGCGCTGCCATTGTCACACGCCTCGGGTTTCTCTTGACCGTGGGGGCCGATGCATACTCCAAAAAGATCATCCCCTTCCTGGCGCCGTGGTCGCTCATTGGGTTACTCTATACCATCGTCGTTCTCTTTGGGTCACAGGGTGCTCAAGTCGTGCATCAGATCGTGTCAGTGGTGCGTGTGGCTGCTCCTCTGCTCGTGTACTTCACAGTTATCTTCTTTGCAACGCTATTCGTCACGCGGAGGCTGGGATTCCGCTATGGACTGGCAAGCACCCAGGCTTTTACAGCGGCCAGCAACAATTTTGAGCTGGCAATCGCGATTGCCGTGGCGTCATTTGGAGCTGATTCGGATGAGGCGCTAGCCACAACTGTCGGGCCGCTGATCGAGGTGCCAGTCCTCATTGCTTTGGTATACTTGGTCAAGTGGTATGCGAGGAAGACTGGCTGGAAGGACTAGATAGAAGCCGAATGCTGGATGGCAGCAACGTGGGGTCCGAAATAAAGGCGACGTCTGTTGGCCCGTGCTATCTATCGGTCACCCCCTGATAAGAGGTCCACAGCTCTCCACCGCCGGCCAGCACCTCCTTCACGTCCCCTCTTCAATGTCGACATTGCTTCAACATTGTTACCAGCAAAGACGAGGATCAATGCAATACACTAGGTCTCTTTTTGTGACGAGGAAGCGAACTAAAGCTGACGGGGCATCGTTCTTACTTTGTTGAATACAATCTTGCCGCGCTAGCCAACAACAAGCCCCCGATGGACCGCCTCCCACGAGAGCTCATCGATGCTATCCTACAGCAGTGTGCCCAGCAGGGGCCTCGGAATACCGTGCTAGAGCTGCGCCTAGTCTGCCGTGTTTTCGATCGATTCTTAAAGCCGTTTGCGTGCCGGACCATTGCTTTGGATTTCAGTCGCTTGAGCAAAGCGAGCGGCCGCCGCATTCCGGATGTTGATGCCCTCCAAACCATCGGCAAATACGCCAAGTGCATGTACATTGACATGATGGTGTTGCGTGACGAGTGTCAGTATATGTCGGCCCCTGCGCAATCACATTGTCCAGCTGACGAGTCCTCAAGTCGAGGTTGAATTTCTGTCAACGCTTCTCGAACCTCTTCCCAGCATGAAGGAGTTCATCCACTCTCTGCAATATCGATACTGCATGAGCGATACCTCGTTCACCGAGATTGATTATCACAAGAGGCTACTCGACATGTGCTTCAATTGTGATCAAATTAACCGGCTTCGCATCAATCTTCCCTGCCAGCTTGTCGGTCAGCGCTGCAACACTGCCACCATGATCTTGGCCAACACATTTTCCGCCTTCGCCGAACGATTTAAGAACATGGACCCTACCGGCCCAGAACCTGTCAGGCTGGAGACTCTCGTTATCGAGAACATCACGGACCAGACCATCTACAACCTATGGAAGAACCCTAGCGATGTGCGCAGCATGATGCACGTGTTTTCCGGGCTCAAACACGCCATGTTCACTATCCGCCGTGTCGAGCTCGCAGACCCACGCATCCTCACCGCTTGGGGTCGCTTCCTCTGGGAGATGTTCCGCATCGCCGAGTCGCTCGACAGCCTCCGCCTCGTGGGCACCGACGATGACCGCCCGCCGCGCGGTCTCCTGAAACAGACCAAAGCTTGGCTTACCAGCATACTGGAGTGGCGGGCTCTCGCGCTGCCGGTGCCGCCCAGCTTCCACGCCCACCCCTCCCTCACGAGCCTCGCGCTCGAGCGCCTCGATATCTCTCCCATGAACCTCCAGTCCGCCGCCTGGAACTTTGGATCCACGCTCCGCACCCTCATCCTCAACGAGGTGTACCTCAAGGTCGAGCAGAGTACCACCCACAACCGGGACACGACCAAGTCCCTCTGGATCGGCTTGCCAAACCAGCGGCCCGAAGACGACAACCTGTGGATGGCCATGCAGTTCCGCATCCTCGCGCCGAAGCTCGAGCTCGTCCGCGCCTCCTCCCTCAGCTACGACCATTTTCTCCACGAAGACCTCTTCCAAGGCGGCTCCATCCTCCCCGAAGCCGCCAGCCCGGACTTTGACTTTGTCGACCCCAGCGGCCTCGGCCGCAGCCTCGCCCAGCGTTTCGTAGAGGTGACCCTCGGCTACGCCCAGCCGCCGTCCCCGCCGCCCGCCGTCCGCCCCGTCGTCTTCCTCCCGGAGGACAGCAGCCACGATCACCTCGTCGCGAACCTCCGACCCCGCCCCGCCGGCGGCCTCGCCATCGTCGACTACGACGCCAACGCCCACCACGCGGCCGTCGACGACCCAACCGGCCGCTGGCACCGCAGCCTCGACGGCCTGTACCCCAACTCCAACGCCGGCACGCTCCAGACGCTGCACGCGATCGCCGACACGGCGTTTCGCGGCATGAACGAGATTCAGCGCCACCGCGATGAGGCGGCCCTGCGCGATGGCGTCGCCGGAGAGCCGGCGCAGGAAGGCGGCTGGCTGGCGGCGAACCTGCTCAACATGAATTTTCTCGACGAGTGAGCTGTTGTCGCGAGGTAGATAGATGTACAGTATTCCGTCTGGTAAGCCCACGGGGTTTTTTGCGTCTTTGATGGAGTTGTCGAGCACACATACAGCAGCAAAAGATACCCCACGAGTCCCTTCCGTTCGTCTAGGTAGTTTTCACAATGCGATTTCTCGTTTCCGTGACCACTAATACTGCCGTCCGTTCGTTCGTCTAGCCTGCCTGATACGACCCCAATCACAGGCTAATGCACCCAAACTCCAAATCAGAGTCAAGACTGTTGTTCTTTATTTTTTCTCATCTCATCTATTCCCCCCACGATTTCTGTCATCCCTCGCAAACGGAAACCTCCCATCCCCCCAAAAACAAGAGAAACTGTCATGCAGCCCTGTGATCACGCAAACCCCCCGCCAAATGACGTGCTGGCCCAAGGTAGTCACTCTGCCTTCGGCGGTCAGCCTCAGCCGCAACCGCGAAACTTCTCAGCCCCGCGCCATCCTTCTCAGTCGGAATGTCGTCGAGCCGCTTTTCTTTCGTGCCTCTGGTATATCGTTCAAACTCAACCCCTTTCCCGAATGGGGCTTAGATTTTGAATGTATGACAAAAAAAAATCAAAATCGAATCGTTCCCGCCATGCCGCTTTCGGATTTTCTCCGTGCAAAAATAGATGTTTTCCCGCCAACACACACGCACACATACTCCCTCCCCCTCTCTCGTATCATGTCATCAGCTGAAAGAAGACGAGAGAGGCTTAGTGTCCGTTGCCGTTGCTGTTGCCATTGGCAGCGTTGATCTTCTGCTCGGTGACGGCGCGGTCGAGCGCGCTGATGACGTCGCGGACGAGGTCGGCAGCGTCCTCGACACCGCAGCTGATGCGGACAAGGTCGTCAAAGACGCCGACGGCCTCGCGCTGGTCGCGGGGGATGCCGGCGTGGGTCATGCTCGAAGGGACTTCGACCAGCGACTCGACGCCGCCGAGGGACTCAGCGAGGGTGAAGATTTGGGTGAGCTGGCAGAAGCGCTCGGCGGCGGCGTGGCCGCCGCGGATGCGGAAGGAGAGCATGCCGCCGCCCATGGCGTCGCGGTGCTGCTTGCGGGCAATGTGGCGGTGGGGGTGGGAGTCGAGGCCGGGGTAGTTGACGGCGATGACATTGTGCGAGGCCTCGAGGGCCGTGGCGACGGCCGTGGCGTTGCGCGTGGCCTCGCGGGCGCGAAGGTGCAGCGTCTTGAGGCCGCGGTGAGCCAGCCACGAGTCAAAGGCCGAGGGGACAGCGCCGATGGCGTTCTGGAGGAAAGAGAGGCGGGCGTGGAGGTCGTCCGAGTTGAAGGCGGCGACGCCCATCACAACGTCCGAGTGGCCGTTGATGTACTTCGTCACCGAGTGGACGACAATGTCAGCGCCGAGGTCAAGTGGGTTCTGGACGTAGGGGGACAGAAACGTGTTGTCGACGACGACCTGGATGCCGTGCTGGTGGGCCTGGGTGGCGACGGCGCGCACATCGACGAGACGGAGGGTCGGGTTCGAGGGCGTCTCGATCCAGATGAGCTTGGTCTGCGGCGTAATGTGGGCCGAGATGTCGACCTCAATCTCGGGCGTGAAAGTGACCTTGACGCCGTGGGCCTTGGCGACCTGGGTGAAGTAGCGGTGGGTGCCGCCATAGACGTCCGAGACGGAGATGACGTGCGAGCCGGCGGCTAGCGACTGGAGGACGACGGCGGTGGTGGCGCTGCCGGAAGAGAAGGCGAGGGCGTACTTGGCCTTCTCGAGCGCAGCGACGGCCGTCTCAAAGTTGTGGCGGTTGGGGTTCGAGGAGCGCGAGTACTCGTACTCGCCGACAGGCTTGCCGACGGCAGTCTGGGCAAATGTCGTCGACAGGGAGATGGACTCAATGACGGCGCCGGTCGTGGGGTCGTGGGGGCTGCCAGCGTGGACGGCAAGGGTGCCAAAGTTGTGAACAGGCGAGGGCGCGCGAGGCGGCGTCTCGATGGGGTGATCGGCGAGAGGGACGGTCATTGTGGCGGCTGTGGTTGTGAAGGAGGAGCTGGTGGTGTTGATGGTATATGCCTGGAAGGTTGGCTGGCTATCCTGGGTAGATCGTGTTATCACGGTGAATGAAGTCGCTGAGGCGATGGAGATCAACAGGCCAGCGGAGAGCTTCAAGAGACGACACGGAGAAGAGAGAATGGAGCAGAAGGCAGAGATGACGAGGGAGGAGGAAAGGGCTTGTCGTAATTATAGGGTAAAAACGTAAAAGGTTGCTGGCGCCCGCCCGGTGAAGCGTCGAAGTCCATGGATGGAGGGATGGAGGGGCACCGGCATTCGCTGGGCGTGAGCTAAGCAGCTTCCTGCTCGATAAGCTGGCAGGTACGTACCCTTTCGGCCTTAGCTCCTGTTGCCCCATCAGGCGATCCGTCGTTCGGCTGCCCCGCACTCGTCTGCAGGGTGCCTCCTGCCTTGCCTGCCTAGGGAACGGAATAGGGGACAGTACAGCGTGCACACCACTGGAACCATCTGTTTCCTCACAGGTGTCCCTCTGAACAGCCAACGCCCAACTAACTACCTTACCTACCTGCAAGTAGGTACCTACAGCACGGTACCTCGTCGTTTGCGGGTCACTTCAAAGGCCCATCAATGTCCCCGCCGCCTCGGGAATGGGAGTTTTTTTTTTTCCTTCTGCATTTTTCCTTCAACTTTTTTTTTCCCTTTCGGCTGCGGCTCTGGGACAAGCTCGATCACGCAATCCCGTCTCTGACCCGATGATGACTCAACGACGCCCCTCCCCCCCTAAACTGGCCGTTTCCCTCCCTTCCCCTTCCGTGTGCATGTCTTTGGCCCAGCAATGTCGTGATCAACAAGGCCCCTTCGCCGCATGTTTGCTTGTCCCTTAACTATTGTTTTAGGGTTTGCCCATGTCTCGAGACGACCTCTTTGGTGCGTTTGCATCGGTATGATGTGATCAACGATGGCGGCATCCGTAGTGCCCCCTTGCTGCATTATCTGAGGTCTCATCTATCGATGGGCATGGAGCAAAGTCACCTTTACGGAAGGAGGGACAGCAGACTATCCATGTCCAGATGAAAGCATCGGGTTTGAGCTCACCGCTAGAAGCCGTTCCGCTTTCCAGAAGGTCCACGAACGAGAGGGGCCCGCTCAGACACTCCGATCGAGAACCTGGAAGGTGCTTACCCTCGAACCTGGCCTCCCAGGGCGCTTCCGTCATTTTGCGGCGGCATGATCAATCCGGTCATGGCGGCCGTCTGGAGAGCGACACTCCGGGGGCTGATGCTGATGCTCATGCTGCTGACATATTGACCCAGTATCACAACATGCGGCCGAGGCAGCGTGTCGCACGCGCCCTGCCGAGAGTCTGCTGTCTGTCCTCTGTTCTCCGTCCTGACATCATCAGGCTTGCCCGTCAGGTGTATTTCAAAGCCGAAACCCGAAGGGCGCGGCTCAACGAGCGGCCACTTTCGGGTCAGACGTGACTAATGGTACGGCCGATGCTCCAAGGATCATGGAGGGGCCAACCCTGGTGCTATTCTCCTTCCAACAACGCCAACCATGAGCGACTCAAGATGGTTGCATTTTTTCCTGGCAGTCCTTTCTGTTGGGCCACACAGACACACGGACTTGCACACATGGATCAGACAACCCATGTTGCACATGGTCCCCGATCCTGCGTATGTTTTCACGGGCCTTATCGCACTCGACCCCGCATCTTGGGTTCGCTCACTTTTCTTGCCCGCCGCCAGAGGCGCGTGTTCACATCATATTGAATGCCGCCAATGGCCTTGACACGTCCTGAGCAAACCCCGACAACCCAGTCACGTACCGTCCTTCAAATGCCGAGTATTCGCCAAGCTAGGCTATTAAACCGCAGAGGGTGCGGTGTTGCACCAAGACCAGCCCTTCACATGGCGCGTTGATGAAGCTCTCATGTTCTGGGAACCCCCCCCTCCATCTTGTCGCTTCTGCTTGATCACATCATCGGATGCCCTGGACGGATGGCCCAATAACGGCCATTTCGTGCCTGGCAAAGACAGGCTGGCACAGGGCTGTATACGCAGGCTGTCAGCTCGAACCTCGCTCCCCCAGATCTGCGGATCTGTCCACCCTACGCCACTCTGCGCCCCCCTCCGACCCTCCTCGGCGCGCGCTGCAAGCGCAGCAGCACATGGGCAACTCGCAATCCCTCCCATCGTAGGAGGGCACCGGCGCATCCACCATCCCCGGTCGGCATACAGTCGCCCCGCTCTCCGGCGCCCGTCTGATGGCCGCTTCGGCTCCGGGACGTGGAGTCTGGCCGCGCACCTGTGGCTGCCGCGCACCTGTGGCTGCGTCGGATCTGTTCAAGCCACACCATGTCCATCCTTCTCCTACTGTGCCCCTGTTCTCCCCGCTTCGCCCCCCCCACTCCATTTACCTATGGCCCCCCCCCCCCTGAACGGGTTTTCCTTCAGGCACAGGCTCCAATCGAACAGCGCTGAATGACCACTGACAGGGCGGGCCCTTACAGCGATAGCGTGGCTGAGCACTGGGCAGACAGTGTGCAGGCAGCCCCTGTCAGCTCATGTCTCTCACAACTCCCCCGCTGTCTTCACCTACTACACGACGACTTCACCGATCACCTGCCATTTGCCCTTTGCGAACCGACCACGATCAAATTGACCACTTTGAGCGTCATAGCGACGCCCTTACGCGTATTGCAGAGTATCACGACTGGTAGTACAATACAGCGATTTTCACTTGCCTTGGGCACTCGAACTACGTGCCATCATCTTCGCTGCTGAAAGCCTCCACTCTCCGAGCAACACCAAATCTACTTCAACCTGCGCAATGCGCCTGAATACCTAGTTCAACCCTAGGCTTTCGAACACATATCCCTCCATACTCATTCACGCCCCGTAGGATGCCTCCCCGACGATCACACAAGAAATCGAGGGCAGGCTGTCGGCGGTGCAAGTCGCGCAAGATCAAGGTAACGTCTGTCCCCTCCACCGCTGCCTTCTCTTCCCACTCGCCATGCCATGCCGGACCCTCGGATCTAACGAGACGCGACTGTAGTGCGATGAAGTTCATCCACGATGCGGCAACTGCCTCAAGCACGGCGTGGCATGCGATTTTCAGAACCCCGACATCGTCGAAGATCTCGTCGCTACCGCCTCAGCACCATCGCCGGCAGCCCCCGCCTCGACAACGGCCTCAGCGGCAGACGCCTCGACGCCCGCCTCCTCTCCCACCATACCATCGCTCAGCGACCTCAGGACACCGTTACAAGGCGTCACATCACCGGCCCTGTCATTTGCCACACCTCTCTACACCATGCCGTCGACGCCCACCATCAGCACCAAGTCCCCGACGAACCGTCTCCTCGAGCTTCGCCTGATGCACCAGTACACATCCATGACATCGCGCACCCTCGTCGTGAACTCGCCCATCACCGACGATATTTGGCAGAACACAGTCCCCCGCCTCGCCTTTAGCGGCGCCAACTATCTCGCCGACGCCATGCTCGCCGTCGCCGCCCTTCACCTCCGCTCCTTCAACCCCGACGACAAGGATCTCGCCCGCGCCTCCCACTCCTACATGGCCTCGTCTCTGTCCGCGTACTGCGCCTCTCTGAACGAAGGGATCAACGAGTCCAACGCCGAGGCCCTCTTCCTGACGGCCACCCTCATCGCCTTCCAGTCGTCTGCCTCGCGCATCTTCATCCGCGACGACGCGAACCCTGCCGACCCCTCGAGCGTCTACACGCTGCCGCTCTCGTGGTTCCACGCCTTCCAGGGTGTCAAGACGGTCGTCGCCTCGTCCTGGCCCTGGCTCCGCTCCTCGGGCATCGTCATACCCATCATCGACTCGCAGCCCGTGCTGCAGCTGGACCTAGACGGCTGTGCCCCTACGTCCTTCTTCGGCCACCTTCTCACGGACCTCGACGACGAGCTCGCCACCGAGCCGTGCCCCGTGACCGTCATGGCGACCAAACAGACCTATCTCCACGCCGTCGCCGTCCTCAACTGGGCGCACAAGATCCCGCACCGCGGCGCCGCCCTCGCCTTCCCGGCCACCGTGTCGAAGCGTTTTCTCGACCTGATCGAGGCCCGCCGTCCGCGCGCCCTCGTCGTGCTCGCCTGCTTCTTCGCCTGCCTCAAGAGCATCGAGAACGTCTGGTGGCTGCACGGCGCCGCCCGCCGCGAGGTCATGGGCATCGTCTCCCAGTTCGAGGCCGCGAGCCCCTGGTGGGCCCACCTCGAGTGGCCCGTCCGCATCGCCCTCTACGACGGCGCCGTCATCCCGCCCGACGTCTGGGGTGCCGACTGGGTCACGGAGGAGGGCAAGACGGACAAGGGCTCCACCATGCTCAACGAGACGTTTGTCAACCACATCGAGATCCTCGCCGGCATGCTGGCCAAGGCCCAGTCGCTGCCGCCGATCCCCATCCCGGGTGATGCGGTTCTCGGGTGATCCGGCTGATGTCAGATTGTCAAAGGAATAGAAAAGGCAGATCGGAACAAAGATGCAGCTTCAGGTCACATGGTGTCAGATTGCCGAGGCGCTGCTGACCCAGATTTTCGGGATCATCCCTCATTGGCTTCTTAACTTCTTCTTCTTCATGTCTGGCGGAATAGCTTGGTAGCCCGGGATTTGACGGGCGGCGTCGTATGAGTACCAGTCCATGGCCCCTACTCCTTGAGCACGCCTAGAGAGGACTAGTAGTTGTCACAGGAGGCGTTTGGCAGAATTGATTCACCCACTCGACGCTTATGGCGGTGATTCGAGCGGTATCATGGGATCTTGTTTTTGGGGGAGCATCTTTTTCATAGCATATATATAGCGCGTCCTGGGTCACATTTTGGGTACAAACGGGTCGGATCAGACTTTGGTGGGGGGGGGGGGGCGGCAGGCTTGGGCATGTTCATCCGAGTTCTGGCAGAGGAACCATGTAGACAACCTTTTATCCAAAGAGAATAGGTTGCAAAGTAAGCAAAGCACATAAAGAAGCGTGGTCGCTCTGGTGTTTCCACCGACATGACGGCTTCAAGAATACAAGGGCGAACGGAATAGCATGATGATGACCGAATCCTGTCTAGAGCCTGTCCGAAGTACCGAAACAGCCACGACGCCGCTTTTTCTTTTTATATCGCAAGCCAGAGATGCATCCCCTCCCTTCCCGAACGCCAGCCCAAGAAAGAGACGCAGAAGCAAGAACCCACATC